>NC_022022.1:1984615-2005836 GCF_000317375.1 Microtus ochrogaster
TTCTCTCATGACTTGGCCAAGTTATTTATTATACAAGACCTAAGCTAGTTAGAATAGGATATTTGTACTTATTGTATATAATTTCATAGTAGGCTTAGAACTCTCTTACTTAAACAGAAGGGGGAGGTGTTGCAGGAGGTCCTTCCGCTCCTCCAGCCTTTAGCCGCTGAGTTATCAGCCCATTGGGGCGTGGTCTCTCTCCCTTTAAAAAAGTGGCCACTTCCCTCTCCTCTCTCTCTTCACTTCCTGCTCCACCAGCGACTAGACTGCCTTCCTGGTTGCGCAGAAGGCTGACTGTGATCTGTAAGTTTTTTCCCCTTTAAATAAATACCACCCTATTAATCATAATTCCAAACTGCTGTGGCATTGTTTGTGACTTACGCCTTCAGGGGCACAGCTTTAATGGCCTAGCACCCCAGGGCATGGCTGACTCAGAGGAAGCCAGCCATGGAGGTGTGTTCACAACTTTACCAACCTGGCTTTTCAGGGCCTCTCCAGCCCTGTGGATGCAAGCTGTGAATGAGGAGGGGTGCTTCATCCTTGGCCTGATTCCCCAGGGTCAGAGCTGCAATATGGAGGCCAGCTATCAAAATGTGGGCATGGGCTCCCTGACCTGTCTCTCCAGGAACTGTCTGGTCATGAGTTGCCAGCCATGGAAGAGTGGAATGCAGCTTACATGGCCTGGCACCCCAGGGCTTGGACAGCCCTGTTGATGCCAATTGTGGTAGAGTGGGACATATCTTACTCTGCCTGGCTCCCAGGGCCTGTCCTGTCTTTGCAAGGCCATCCACTGAAGTAGGAAAACAGCATCCACAGCTTGGCAGTTCCAAGGGAGTATAGCAGTCGAAGAGGGGGTGCAGCATCTACAGACATGCAGGAATGGGGAGGCCAGTCATGGAAGAGAAGGCACAGCTTTCATGGCCTTGCACCCTAGGTATGCCCATCCCAGGGCTCACCAGTCATGAAGAGGGGGCACAGCATACCCAGGCTGATATCCCAAGACCTGTCTTACCCTGGGGAGTCAGCTATAGAAGAAGCAGTAAATGCTTTTCCAGTCTGACTCTCAAGGGACTGTACATTCTTGCAAAGGCCAATTGTGGAAGGGAGCACAACTCCCAGAATTTGGTTACCCAGCTCCTGACAAACCTCACAGAATACAGATGTTGAAGAAAGGGGACCAATTTCCCTGGTCAGCCTCACCAGGGCCTGTTCAGCCCTGTGTAGACCAGTCATGGAAGTGACAACACTGAGTCCCCTGCCTGGGTCTCTGGACATGGTTGGCCCTGGGGAGGCCAGCCATGTAAAAGGATGACACAGCTTCCCTGGTCTGGATCCTCAGGGCCCATCTGGTCTTAGCAAGGACATCTGCTGAACTAGGGAGTGCACCTTCCACAGCTTGGCAGTCCTGGGAGAGGCTAGTGGTAGAAAGAGGGTGTGCAGCATCCATGAGCTTTCAGGAATGGGGATGCCAGTATTGGAAGAGGGGCTCAGGCCAGTCATGAAAGAGAAGGCACAGCTTTCAAAGCCTGGCACAAGAGCATGGGTAGTCGAGGGCATGGCCAGTCATGACGAGGGGGTACAGCATATCTGGGCTGGTACCTCAGGACCAGACTCAACCTGGGGAGGCAGAAGTGGAAGAAGGGGGTGATTCTTTACCAAACTGGTTCTTGAGGGGCTTTCAATTCTTAGAATGGTCAGTCATGGAAGGAGGCACAACTGCCACAGCTTGGCTACCCAGGGTGTGTCAATTCCTGTGGAAGCCAAGCATTTAAGAGGTGGGTACAACTTTCCTAACTTGCCTCACCATGGCCTGTCATCGCTGAGTCACCTGCCTGGACCCCCAGGGCCTGTTCAGTCTTAGGAGACAAGAAGTTGAAGAGGGCCAATTGCTTGTTCCTAGCTGCTCAGCCCCAAAATAATCAAACAGAAACCATATTATTTGCAATACTGTTTGGCCAATAGCTTAGGCATATTTTTGGATAACTCATATCTTAAATTAACCCATCTCCATTAACCTGCGTATTGCCATGAGGCTGTGGTTTACTGGGTAAAGTTTCTGTGTCTGTCTCCAGTGGGGCTAGAGAGCCTCTCTTGACTGCACTTTCTTTCTCCCAGCATTCAGTATAGTTTTCCCCACCTAGTTCTACTCTGCTCTATCAACAGACCAAGGCAGTTTCTTTATTCATTAACCAATAGAAGCAACACATATACAGAAGGACCTCCCATACCATTTCCCCTTTTCTGTTTAAATATAAAGAAAGGTTTTAAATTTAACATAGTAAAATTGCATATAACAAAACAAGTATCAAGCAAGAATTACATTTAAAATGTTTATATTTACTTTGTCTTTTATCATAATTAAAGAAAACTATAACTATCCATTCTTCAACTCCATCAAGGACTCCAGAAGGATATAGTATTACCTAAGTAAACAGGAAGTACATTGTAAGCAACTTTCAAAACTCTAGAATTGATAGAAACATCTTGCTGCCTGGAAAGTCACCCAAAGTTTTTCTGTACCTTTGGGGCATCCACCTTCAGCCTAGAGGCCCATAGTATCTGGCAGACTTTCCATGAAGCAGGAAATTTCAAAGACAGTTCCACCTATATTGGCAGCTTGTCAGTCACTTGTAATGGCAAAGTTCATCAGTTGCTTTCTTCTGTGTCCTACAGAATGTCTGGCAGTCTTTCATGAAACAGGAACCCCAAAGGACCATCTCCCCTCTAGGGAAATTCAGCAGTCAGTTTTCTGTGTGTTCTGCATGTCCAGTTCATACAGCATACCTTCAAGCAGCCCCTGGCAAGGGCAGTTTCCTGCCAAAATGGCTAGCAAACTCCATAATGAGCCTCTTCGATGCCCATCTTCCTCTTGAAGTAATTGGTGCTGCCAGGAGCAGATTTGTCTCACTGTCATGAAAAGTCCTAAGTTCTTAAACATTTTAAAAGCCATATTCTGAAGTTCTCTGAAAGATTTGAAGAATATATATCTAACTGAAATATATCTCTCTATATCTAGAATACACACACACACACACACACACACACACACACATATATATATATATATAACCTAACATGGCTACAAGCTTGACTATTATAGATGATCTTCTATTAATCTATATTTCTTAATTATACATTACATTTTTAAATGAGCTGCACAAAGCACAATACCTTTATCAAGAACAAAAATATACATATAACAAAATTGACCTAAAATTTGTATCAATAAGCCAATATCCATGCCAATGCAAATCTCTGTAGCATATCTATAGCATATTCCCCTTTAAATGTAAACAAACATTTATAAACAATCATTTAGGAAATTTGAGCATAGTTCTCTCCAAACTGCTTCCTGCTTTTTGTTGGGCAAATTAATTTTTTGGGGGTGTTCATGGTTACCTTTCAGGGTGTCTTGTTCCATCAAATCACATTAGTTTGGCAGGATTTCACAGGTTTTCATCCTCTGTGGAAACAAAGATCCCCTTTTTCAAAGCAACATATCCTTAGACCCAAATTTTGAAGTCAAGATACCTTTATGTTAGTTTAACTTAGCAGTCCATACAATTAAATGTCTCTCTGTACTTAGCTCATTCACAGTCAAAAAATTCAAAGGAAACACATTAATATACATAATCTAGACTCTTTGTGTATATTCCATCTTTACATGGCTTATTTTTCTTTATCCCTTTAATCTGACACTCTGTACTCTGTCTCTCTAAAGACTTTGTTTTATTTTTTAAAAACCATTTACTTCTTTTTATAACTGCCTATACTTTTTTCTCTCTCCCAAGCCTACATAAATTTATGCAACATTGTGACTCATTTAGAGGTCTTTTATGTCTGAATCTGTCTTATTGTGTATCTGTAATTCTTTACTGACCAGAACTACTTCTTAAAATGTTAAACAGCTTGGCTAATAATAAGGCTGTTTTGCCTTTTGGTTCTGCCCAATCCACATGTTGGAGGAGGTCCATTCATTGCCTCTGAGAGCCATTCTCTCCACCCCAGATCCATGGTTGGCTTGCAGCAGGCCTGCTTTGCCATTAGGCAAGTTGTAGCACTGTGCTCACAAACCCCATTTAAATGCTTCATAGCTAGGCCTCCAGAAAAAGCTAGAGTTTGTGCATGCAGAATAGCCCGGGAAGCCACCATTTCAAAACTGCATGGCTTTTTATCTGCTACCACTAAATCAGTAAGATCCTTCTTAAAGGAGCTGCAGCATGCTGCCAGCAAGCAAAGCCCATTTGGGATAAAAAAAAATGTACCATTTTTTTTTTTAGTGTCTAGAATTCCTTTCCAAGCCCTTTCAGGTTTTATATGGATTTAGCCAGCACATGTTAGAGGGTCAATTTGTTGTAGACTGTTGCTTGTTTGTTCCCAGCTGCTCAGCCCCCAAATAATCATATAGAAACCATATTATTTGCAATACTGTTTAGCCAATAGTTTAAGCATATTTCTGTCTAACTCATATCTTAAATTAACCCATCTCTATTAATTTGTGTATTGCCATGAGGCTGTGGCTTATTGGCTAAAGTTCTGGCATCTGTCTCCAGTGGGGCTACATGGCTTTTCTTGATTCTGCCTTCTTTCTTCCAGCATTCAGTATCATTTCCCTGCCTAGTTCTACTCTGCCCTACCAACAGGCCAAGGCAGTTTTTTTTTATTCGTTAACCAATAACATCAACACATATACAGAAGGACCTCCCATGCCAGGGCACAGTTTCCCTATCGGGTCCAGGAGAGTCTTGCCATGGAAGATAGGGGGTGCAGCTTTCCCAGCCTTGCAGGCCAAGGGGATACCAGTCTTGGAAGAGGCAATACAGGTCAGCAGTGGAAATGAGGGTGCAGCTTCTATGGCCCTGGTTACACCAAATATGGAAGAGGGGTGTACAGCCTGACCCGGCTCCAGCGCCTGTCCTGTCTTGACTAAGCCAGTCCCAGATGAGAGGGTGCACTTTTCCTGTTTTAGAACACACTGAGGGAGCTGTTTCTGGAAGAGGGGCTGCAGGCTCTGGGTAGGTCAGTCATGGAAGAAGGGACTCTGGTCAGCCATGGAAGTGGGGGCACAGCTCCCAAGGTCTTATACCATAGCCTCCAACATCATGGCCAGCCCAGAGGATGACAGTCATAGAAGAGGGGCTACATTTTACCCAGCCTGGCACCCCAGGGCCTGTCTGTCCCTGAAGAGGCCAGCTGTGGATGAGGGTGGTCAATGTCCCTGGCCTGTACCAACAGGCCCGTCTGGCCCCATAGAGACAAGACAGGGAAGAGTGGGTGCAGCTTCCCCACAAGGTATCCCCTAGTGAGGGCAGCCATGAAAGAGGGGGCTCAGTTCCCCATCTTGCATCCACAGGGGTAGACCATCCCTGAGGAGGAAAGGAATGGAAGAGAGGGAGCAGTGCTATTCATGGAAGAGGGGGTACAGGTTTACTGGGCTGGTAGACCCCAGGAGCCTTTTGTAAAATTGGGGGCTCAAGCCAGCTATGGAAGAAGGGGATGATCTTCCCTGGCCTGGCTCACCAAGGGCTGTCCACCCGTGCTGAGTCCAGCTGTACAAGAGGGAGGTTCAGTGTCAGTGGCCAATTTCCCTAGGGCTTTTTCTGGCCAGTGGAGGCCAGCGGTAGAATAGGCAGGCACAGCTTCCTTGGCCAAGCATGTTCATCCCTGTGGAGCATAGCAGTGAAAAATGGGGGGTATAGTGTTCCCTGTCAGGCTCCCCAGGGCCTGTTCAGGTTGGCTGAGGTGAGGGGTGGAAGAGGGAGGTGCAGTTTCACTGGGTTTGTCCCCCTGGGTCTTTCAGGCCAAACAAGGCCAGCCATTGAAGAGGATGGCACAGCTTGTCTGTCCTGGCTCCATAGGGTCTGTCTGTCACTACAGAGGTAAGAAGTGGAAGTGGGGATTACAGGATCCCTTGTTTGGTTCCCCATGGCATGTCCAGCCCTACATAAGCCATCCATGAAATAGGGGGTAGCAACATTCCTGGCTTGGTCCCCTGCAGAGGCAAGCTCCAGAAGGGGGAACGCAGGTTCTCTGGGATGCATCCACAGGACCTGTCTGTTCCTGGGGAGGCCAGCTGTCGATGAGGTGGCCCAGTTTCCCTGCCCTCGAACCCCAGGCCTGTGTAGGCCAGCCATGAAAGAGAGGAGCACAGCTTCCTAAGTCTGGCTCCCCAGGACATGCCTGGGCCAGGGGAGGCCATTTGTGAAAGGGGGTTTACAGCTTATGTAGCCTAGCACCAAAGGAGATGCCCAGCCCTGGTGACATCAACCATGGAAGAGGAAACGCATCTCTCACAGCTTGGAACTGCAGGCCATGTCTGGTCTAGGGGTGACCAGTTATGGAAAAGGGGATGCAGCTTCCCTGGCCTGGCACCACAGGGCCTTTCCTGTTCTGGGGAGGCCAGCTGTGAAAGAGGGTATAACAGCTTCAGTGCTATGGCTCCCCAGGAGCTCTCTGGACATGCAGTATCTAGCTGTGGAAGAGGGGGGGTCACAGCTTAAAGCTTTTCTGGTCTGGTTCTCTAGGCCCTTCCATTCCTGTGGAAACTGGCTGTTGAATAGAGGGCACAGAGTCCCGGGCCTGATTTCCCAGGACCTCACTGGCCTAGGGGAAATCATGGGTGGAAGGAGGAGCAGCTTCTGGAGGCTGGCTTCCCAGGTCTTTTCAGGACATGCAGAGGCTAGCAATGGAAGAGTGTAATACAGCAACCTACCCACTCTGGCTCCCCAGGGCCTGTCTGGTCCTGTACCTTTCCTGGCTTGAAAGGCCTTAAGCAGCCATTTATAGAAAGGAAGATGCAGCTTCAACAGACTTTCAGGCCCTAGGGAGGCTAGTCATAGAAGAAGTTGGGACACAACTTCCAAGGCCTTGTGTCCCAAGGCATAGCTAGAATCCCCTGAGCTTGCCACCCGTATATCCAAAGAGTCTGGAAAATCAAGTTGTGAGCATAGGCCCCTACCCCTTGCATCTATCTCAGCCCCCAGGCCTGGTCTGGACTCCAAATCCCAGCAGGCCGGGGTGGGGGTTCAGGACCACTCCCCAGGGAATTTAAGTGATCCCCAAAAGAGGAACACATGGTCTCCCTTTCTTCCTCCCGGGGGTCACATTTCCCTGGCTTCCCCGTTTTCCCCTTGGGGCCACCCGAGAGTGCAGAACTCAGATTAAACCTGGATATTTCTTAATTTGGTTTGTTTTGATTTGGCTTGATTGGGAATTTTTGCATTGACAGGGTGTTCGCGTTGGGAAATATTCTTAACAGAAGAGGAGGTGCAGTTTATCTGTCCTGGCACCCCAGAGCTTGTCTGTCCCTGCAGAGGCCAGCTGTTAATGAGGGGTTCTCAATGTCCCTAACCTGTCCCCTCAGGCCTGTCCAGCCCTGCAGAGGCCAGATGTGGAAGAGAGGAGTGCAACTCCCCAGCCTGACTCCCAAGAGCCTGACTGGCCCAGTGGAGTCTAGCCATGGAAAAGGTGGGCACACCTTCTTCTGTGAGGCATGCACTGGGGAGGATAGCCATGTAAAAGTGGATTCAGCTTCCCCACCATGCTTCCACAGGGTTTGACCAGATCTGAGAAGGTAAGGAGTTGAAGATAGGGCACAGCTTCCCCACCTTGGCAGGCCCTACATTGCTAGTTGTAGAAGTGTGGGCACAGGTTTACCAGGCTGGCAGGTCATCGGGAAGCCTGTCGTGTAATATGGGGCACAGGTCAGCCATGGAAGAGTGGGGCACATCTTCCCCAGCATGGTGATATAGGCACTCTCTAGTCCTGTGGTGGCCAGTCATGGAAGAAGGGTGGTGTGGGATTATGGTCTTTATTCTGTCAATTATATTTTAAATAAACGCTGATTGACCCATAGCCAGGCAGGAAGTGTAGGCAGGACAACCAGACAGGAAGTAGGCAGGTCAAGGAGAACACGAGAATTCTGGGAAGAAGGAATCCCTTTCCTCTGCAGTCCTTGCCAAGCCACAGAAGAAGCAATATGTGACTGCCTTGCTAAAAAAGGTACTGAGCCACGTGGCTAACACAGATAAGAATAATGGGCTAATATAAGTTATAAGTGTTAATAAGAAGCCTGAGCTAATGGGCCAATCAGTTTATACTTAATGTGTGATTTCTTTGGGATCTAATGATTGTGGGGACCAGGCAGGACAGGAACCTCAGACAACAGATGGTGCCCAACGTGTTGACCACTGCATCCATATAAAGCCTGAAAGAGCTCAGGAAGTAATTCTAGACATAAAATAATAGAGTAAAGCACAGCTTACTGATAGCGGCACTTTCTTGGGTGAACTGTGCTTGCTTGAGGCAAGTGCTCTCATTTAAGAGAAGCTTCCTGACTCAGCTTTATCTGTAAAACCTTGCAGCTCTTTTAAGAGGTTGGGCCACAAAACACTTAAAGGGTGTTGATGAAAAGCTGACTGCATGATTTTTGGTTTTCAGCTGTAGCAGGAAAAAAAGCTTTGCTGTTTTAAAATGCCAGCTTTCTGGGTCATACTGCAAACTCTGACTCTTTCAGGTATGTGGTCCAAATATGGAGCATTTGAGTGTGGCTTGTGAGCACACTGCTGCAGCTTGCTTGCTGGCAGGGACCTTGAAACACCATATAGTTATGACAATAAACATGGCTACAGCCAGTACCTCCACCATGAGGCTGAAATCTCAGAAAGCTAAGAAATGGATAGATCCAGTTGTCAGTGTCACGGCTTTAATCCTCTCCATATTGCTTAGCAAATTAAAGACTCATGTCATCAGAAAAAGAGAGAGATATACAGTAAAGATAAATTGAAAGATGGAAAAATCCTCTAAATGGTTTACTGTGTTTAAAAATATATGCAAGCTTGGGAGAGAAAAGAAAAAGGTTAAATTTCTTAAAATTAAAAAGAGAGAGAGAGAGAGGGAGGGAGGGAGGGAGAGAGAGAGAGAGAGAGAGAGAGAGAGAGAGAGTAGTTGGGTGTGGTAGCACACACCTTTAATCCCAACACTTGGAAGACAGGCAGGTAGACATCTGTGAGTTCAAGGCATGGTGGCACATGCCTTTAATCCCAGAACTTGGGAGGCAGAGACAGGCAGATCTCTGTGAGTTTAAGGACAGCCTGGTCTACAGAGGGAGTCCCAGGGCAGCCAAAGGTACACAGAGAACCTGTCTCAAAAAGTCAAAAAATTAAAAGTAAGAATAAAAGAAATAAAATAAAAGAGGTTAAAATAAAACCATGTAAAGATGAAAAATACATAGAGAGTCTGAATACTGTATGTCATGTTCTCTTTGAATTGTTTGAATGCTAAAAGATATTTGTTTATAAATGCTGCTTAATTAATCCAAGATAGGTATTTTAAAAATACCTTAAGTTCAAAATTGAAGCCAAAAGATATTTTTCTTTGGAGAACAGGTTTTGCTTTTGTTTCCACAGACAATGAAAGGCTATGGATTCATTCTGAGTTAAGAAAAATCAGGTTTGATCAAGGAAGACCACCTGAGAAATTTCCACTAGGAACAGATGGCCCAGATGTCTGAGTTCTACATCCAGAATAGATTCAAGACTGCTGCCTGAGATGAAGGCCAGCCTTAGAAGAGTGGGATGTAGCTTCCCCAGACTGACTCCCAAGTGTCACTCCCTGCAGAGGCCAGCTGTGGGTGAGGGGGGTTCATTGTCTCCTGCCTGCCTGTCCCCCACCCCAAGGCCAGTCTGGCCTTGCGGAGACTAGACATGGAAGGAGAACTGCAAATTCACCAACCTTCCTCACCAGAGCCTTACTGGCTCTGTGGAGGTCAGCCATAGAAAAAGTGGGCACACCTTTACCAAACTGGCAGTCCCTAGAGAGGCTATTCATGGTATAGTGGTCACATCTTTACTGGATTTGCCTCCAGAAGAGGCAAATTGTGGAAGAGGGGCCACAGGTCAGCCATAGGGGGGGGGACTCAGCTTCACCATCTGGTTCTGTAGTGCCTGCCTGGGCCTGTGGAGGCCAGCTGTTGAAGAAGGGGGTGCAGATTACCCAGCCTGTATCCCCTGGGCCTGTCTAGCTCTTTGGAGACAATCCATGGAAGAGGGTAGCCCAGCTTTCTCCACCTAGCTCCCCAGGGCCTGCTGACCCTGTGGAGGGCAGCTGTGGAAGATGGAGGCACAGCTTTCACTGGCTTGCAGGGCTAGGTGAGGCCAGTCATGGAATAGGGAGGGCTCAACTCCACTGATCTTGCTCCCCGGACCTATATGGTACTGGTTATGCCATTCATCGAATAGGGGAGCACAGATTCCCTGGCCAGACTCATCATTTCTGAACTCACATGTGAAGGCCACACATGGAAGTGGGGGGCACAGCTTCCCCTGCCAGCTCCCCATTCCTCTTGGTCCTGCAGAGGCCAGTCATGGAAGAGGGGAGTGCAACTTCCCTGGCCTGCCTCAACACAATATGTCCTGCCCTGCAGAGGCCAGTTATGGAATTGATAGCTCAGGATCCCTGGCCTGGCACTTCAGGGCTTAGCCTGTCCTGGGGAAGCCAGCCATTGAAATAGGGATGCGCGGATTCCTCTGGATGGCTCCAGGGAATGTCTAGGCCTATGGTAGCAAGCTGTGGAAGAAGGAGAAGAACTTACCTGGCCTGGCTTTCCATGGCCTTTCCTCTACTTCAAAAGCCAGCCATAAATAATAGGAATGCATCTTCTCTGGCTTGGCTCCCCAAAGCCTGCCTTACCCTGCAGAGGCCAACTATGAAAGAGGGGAGTGCAGTGTCCCAGGTCTAGCTCCCCAAGGTCTATCCAGCCTTGTGTAGGTCATCTATGGAAGAGGGGGAACAGCTTTCCAGTCCTGGCTCCCCAGTGTATGACCAGCTCTGGGACAGCTACCCAGGGTAGAGTGGTATGTTGCTTCCCAGGTCTGGCACCCCAGGGCATGGTTGGTCCTGGTGAGGCAAGTTATGTAAGGGGGGGCACAGCTTCCCTAGCCTGCTTCCCCAGGGCCTGTCCTGTCCTGGGAAAGAGGATAGTGCAGCTTCCCCCACTTGGCTCCCCAGAGCCTGTCCAGCTCTACAGAGGCCAGCTATGGAAGAGTAGATCGAAGCTACCCTGGTCTAGCTTCCCAGGGAATGACCAGACCTGAGGAGGCCTGTCATGGAAGAGGAGGAGCAGGCTCCTTTGTCTGACCCCCCCCAGGGTATTACTATCCCTGCAAAGGTCAGCTATAGAAGAGAGGTGGGTAACAGCTTTGATGGCTTGGAATCACAGAATTGGTTGGCTCTGGTGTGTTCTCCAAGGAAGATGGGACACATCTTCCCTGAGCTGTCAGGCCCTGGGGAGGATAGTTGTTGAAGAGAGGGCACAGCTTTCATGGGTTTTCAGGCCCTGGTGAGGCCAGATGTGGAATAGGGGGTGCAGCTATCCTCACCTGGCTTCCCAGGGCCTATACAGTGCAGAGGTCAGCCATGAAAGGGGGGTGAAGTCTTCCCTGGCCTGACTCTCCAGAGACTGTCAGGCCCCATGAAGGACAGTCCTGAAAGAGGGTTCAAAATTACCCCTACTTGGATCCTCAGGGTCTGTCTGGCCCTGTAGAGGCCATCCATTGGAGAGGGGTTACAGCTTTTATAGCCTCACTTCCCAGGGTCTATCCAATCCTTTGTTTTCCAGCAGTGGAAGGGGGTAGCTTCTCTGGAATTACTCACTCACAAGGGCCTGGCAGGCTGTGCAGAAGCCAGCTGTGGAAGAGGGAAACACAGCGTCCCTGGCCAGGCACAGAGGAGTAGGTTGCAGTTTCCCTGGCCTGGATCCTCAGGGCATGTCCAGCCCCGGGGAAGCCAATCCTGGAAGCAGGGGTTCAGTTTACAAGGCCTGGCACCCCAGGGGTTGGCTGACTCTGGTGTGCCCAGCATAAGAATAGTGTGCACAACTTCCCCAGCATGTCCAGTGTTGTAGAGGCTAGCTGTGGAAAAGGTGATACAGCTTCCACAGGCTTGCAGGCCATGGTGAGGCCAGCCATAGAACAGGGAGCCACAGCTGCCCTGGCCTGGCTCCCCAGGGCCTGTACAGACCTGCCAAGGACAGATGTGGGAGAGTGGAATGTTATGTTCCTGGCCTGTCCAGCACTGTGGAGGACAGTCCTTGATAAGGGAGACTCAGAGTCCCTGGCCATGACGACCATGCAGAGACAAACCCTGGAAGAGGGGGACACACTACTCCCAGTCTGGCAGGCCCTGGGGAGGTCAGTAGTGGAAGAAGGGTCACAGGCCAGTCATAGTGGAGGTGGAGCAGTTTCCATGGCTTGGCACCTCAGGGCATATCTTGTCCTGGGGAGGCCAGCCATGGAATTAGGAGGATGAAACTTCCTGGCATGGCTTCAGGGAGTGTTCAGGCCTGCAGTAGCCAGCCATAGAAAGGAGGGAAGAGCTTTCCCAGTCTGGCAGAGTCCAGTCATGGAAATGGGGGACAGCTCCTCTGCTGTGGCTCTCCAGAGCCTGTGCTTTGCTGTGGAAGTCATTTGTATAAGAGGGGAATGCAGCATTCCTGTTCTGGCTCCCCAGGGCCTCTCTGGAAGTCCTGAGAAGGCCAGCTGAGGAATAGGGGTCACAGATCATATGGCCTGGCACCCCAGGATGTGGTCAGCCCTACTGAGGCCAGCCATGGAAGACAGGGGTGAAGCTTACTTGGTATGACTCTCCAGGGCCTGCCATGTTCTGGGGAAGCCATTGTAGAGTGGAGCATAGCTTACCTGGCTTGGCTCCCCGAGGTCTGTCCTGTCCTAACCTGGCAGTCCCTGGGGAGGCTATCCATGGAAGATGGGACACAGATCCTTGGTCTTTCAGGCTCTTGGGATGCCAGTAGTGAGAGAGGGAGTTCGGGCCAGCCATTGAAGAGGGGAATACAGCATCCTTGGCCTGGATCCCATGGCACGGATGGTCCTGGGGAGCCAGTCATGGAAGAGGGGTCACAACTTACTTGGACTGCACTCTAGGGCATGGTCAGTCCTGGTGAGGTCAGGAATGTAAGAGAGGTTTGCAGTTATTCTGACCTGGTTCCCCAGGGTCTTTCCTGTCCTAGGAGGTTAGTTGTTGAAGAGGGGTTGGTCAACAGGTTCCCTGGCCTTGCAATCCCTGGGGAAGCTAGCTGTGTAAGAGACACTTCTTCCTGGGTCTTGCAGGCCCCAGGGATGCCACTTTTGAAAGAGGGTTTACAGGCCAGCCATGGAAGAGGGGATGCAGCTTTCATGGCATGGCATCCCACAGTGTGATTGCCCTGCAGAGGCCAGCCATACAAGTGGTGGCCACATCTTCCCCAGCCTGTCTCCCCAGGGGCTCCGATGAGGTGGCACATGTTCCTGTGCGTCTCTGTGGAGGCTGTGTGGAAGAGGGAAGCAAAACTTACCTGGCTTGGCTCCCCACACCCTGACTGGGATAGAGGGCTGCTGTGGAAGAGGGGGATGCAAATTCCCCTGCCTGGCTCCCCAGAGCCTGTTGGGACCTGCTGAGGCCAACCGTGGGAGAAGGGTGTGCAAATTCCTGACCTGGATTTCCTGTCCTGTCTGTTTCTGTGGAGAACAGTCATAAAAAAGAAGGGGACCCAGTTTCTGTGGCCTGTATCCCCAGGGACTGAGCAGTCCTGCTGTGGCTAGTCATGGAAGAGGAAAAGAGCCTGTCTGCCTCTGCAGGGCCTGTCCATACCTGCCAGTGCCGCCTGTTGAGGTGGGCTGTGAAGCACTTGTAGCCCGTCTGACCCTGCAGACACCATGAATGAGAAGGAAACAACTTCCCCTGTCTGGATCCCCAGGGCTTATCTGGTCCTGTGCAGTGCAGCTGTGGAAGTGCTGGGGCACAACTTTCCTGGCCTGGCTTTCCAGGACCTCTTCCACTCTGTGGAAGCCAACCATTGAAGGGTGGGTACTTCTACCTGTCCAGGATCCCCAGGGCCTATTTGGCCCTATGGAGGCCAGCCTTAAAAGGGGCAGCGGGCACAGATACTCTGACCTAGGTTCCTAGAAACTCTCTGTCACTGCAGAGACCAGTCATGAATGAGTGGGGCTCATCAACCCTGGCCTGGCCTTCCAGGCCTGTCCAACGCTGCAGAGGTCAGTTGTGGAAGATGGGAGTGGAATATCACTGACCTGGTTCACCAGGGTCTGACCATCCCTGCAGATGCCAGCAGTGGGAGAGGTGGGTTCAGTTTCCTCTGCCTGGCAGACCCTGGGTAGGCTAGCCATGGGAGAGTAGCCACAGCATTACCAGGCTGACAGGCCTTAGAGAGGCAAGTTATGAAAAAGGGACATACAGAGTACCCAACCGGGCTTTCCAGGTTTGTTCAGGCCTATGGAGGCCAGCCATGGAAGAGGCATGTACAGTTTCCCTCGCCTGCCTCCTCAGGGCCTGTGTGGTCCTGTGGAGGCCATCCATGGTAGAGGGAGCCGTAGCTTCTCCCACTTGGCTCCCCAAAGCTGGTCCAGACCTGCCAAGGCCAGCCATGGAAAAGTGGCATGCAGCATTCCAAGGATGACTTTCCAGGCCTGTCATCCCATACAGAAGGTAGCGGGGAAGAGACAAAAATCTTTAATAAAGAAAGAAAGGAAGGAAGGAAGGAAGGAAGGAAGGAAAGAAAGAAAAAAAGAAGCCTGCCATGGATGAGGGGGGCTCAGAGTACCTGGCCTCCCCCTCCAACCTGTCCAGTCCTGTGGAGGCCAGCTGTGGAAGAGGGGAGTGCAACTTCCCCTGGCCTGGCTTCTCATGGACTTACCAAGCCTACAGAACCCAACCATGGAATTTGGGGGCACACATTCCATGGCCTGGCAGAACCTGGAGAGAACAGTCTTGGAAGAAGGGACAGAGGCCAGTCATGGAAGAGGTGGCACAGCTTACCCAGCCTGCCTCCCATTGCCTAGCCTGTTCTGGGAACGCCAGCCATGGAAGAGGGGGAGTATCTCCTTCCCACCTGTCTCCCTGGCCTGACATGACCTGTGGAGTCCATCAATGACAAAAAAAGGAGCACAACTTTCTCTGCACTCCTAAGGGATTCTTCAGCCCAAAGAAGGCCAGCCATGGAATAAGAGGGGCATAATTTCCCTGGCCAAGCTTCTTAGGGCCTGTCTGAGTGAGGGAGGTACAGACATGGAAGAGGGGACACAGCTTGCCCAACCTGGAACAGGACAGGACATGTCCTGGGGAGGTCAATCATGGAAGAGGGAGTACACCTTCTGTGGCTTGGCAGGCCCTTGCTACACTAGCCATGGAAGTCAGTCGTGGAAGAGGAATCACAGTCTAGCAATGAAAGAGATGTTCCAGCTTCTATGGCCTTGCACCCCAGGGCATGGCTGTCCAATGGGAGACAAACAGTGGAAGAGCATGAACAGCTTCCCCAGCCTGACACACTTGGACCTGGCCTGTAATGGGGAGGCCATTCAGGAAAGAGGGGCATGCAGCTTCCTATGCCTAGTTCCCTAGAGCCTGTCCTGTCCTATTAAGGCCAGGTGTAGAAGAAGGGATCACAGTTTCCCTGTTCTGAATCCCCATGGCCTGTCTGTCCCTAAGAATGTCAGCCATGGAAGAGAGTTCACAAGTTCCTAGGCATGGCCCCCAAGTGCCTGTCCCACACTGTAGAGGCCAGCTGTGGAAAATGAGGGGCCACATTTCTCTGAATCTGGCACCCCAGGGCCAGTCAGGCCATGCGCAGGTCAACTATAGCAGAGGGGAGTACAGCTTATCCAGCCTGGCTCCCAAGGCCTGTCAAGTCCTCTGCAGGCCATCCAGGGATGATGAGGGTATAGCTTCCCTTTTCTGACTCCTCAGTCATGGCCAGCCTGGAGAGTTGAGCCATTGAAGAGGGGGCACAGCTTACATCACCTGGAATCTAGGGCATGGCCAACTCAAGGGAGGCCAGGCCTGCAATAGGGGCACAACTTCCCTGGCCTGAAAGACCATGAGGAGTCTAGTGGTAGAAGAGGGGGTACAATTTCCCAGGCTGGGGAGGCAAGTTGTGGAAGACAGGGCATGGCTAGCCATAAAAAGGGGGTTTGAGGCCAGCCTGATCTACAAGAGTTAGTTCCAGGACAGGAACCAAAAGCTACAGTGAAACCCTGTCTTGAAAATCAAAAGAAGAAGAAGAAGAAGAAGAAGAAGAAGAAGAAGAAGAAGAAGAAGAAGAAGAAGAAGAAGAAGAAGAAGAAGAAGAAGAAGAAGAAGAAGAAGAAGAAGAAAGGGGGTGCAGCTTCCCCAAGGTCAGTTCTTGGAGATGCCAGCAGTAGAATATTGGGGCACAGTTTAACTAGTCTGGGTCCTCATGGCTTATCTGGAACTGAGGATGCTAGCCATGGAAGAGGGAGGTATGTTCCTAGGCATGACTCCCAAGTGCATGCCTCATGCTGTGGAGGCCAGCCATGGAAAAGTGTGTGGTGGAGCTTACTTGACCTGGCTTCCCAGGGTCAGTCCAGCCTTGCAGAGGCCAACCATGGAAGAGGGGATACAGGTTACCAGGGCTGGCTCCTGAATGTCTGCCCATCTGTGGAGGTCAGCCCTGGAAAAGGGGGGCGGGCACAGCTTTTCTGGCCTGATTCTTCAGGGCCTGACCAGAAATGTGCAGGCTAGCTGTGGAAAAGGCAGGTGCCGCTTACATGACCTGGAACCCCAGGGCATTGCCAGCCCTGCAGAAGCCAGTAATGGAAAAGTGGGTGCAGCTACTGTGGCCTGGCTTCGTAGGACTTGTCCAGTGCAGCAGAGGCCATTCATGGAAAAGGGCAGTACAGCTTGTCTATACTGTCTCCTCAGGACCTTTCTGGATTTTTGGAGTCAAGTCAAGGAAGGGGGGGCACAGCTCCCCCAACCTGGCCTCTCAGAGCTTAGCTGGGACTGTGGAGGCCATTTGTCAAAGAGAGGGCTTTGTTTCCCCCAATCTGGCTCCCAAGGGCCTGCCTATTCCTCCAGAAACCAGAACTGGAAGAGGGGCATACAACTTCTCCAGCCTGACTGTCCAGGGCAAGTCTGGCTCTGCAGAGTTCAGTTGTGGTAGAGGGGGACACAGCTTCCCTGGCCTGGCAGGCCATGGGGATACTATTTTAGAAGTAGTGGCACAGCTTAACTTGCCAGGCAGGCCCTGGGAAGGTCAATCATGGAAATCTGGACACAGGACAGCCATGGAAGGGGGGGCAGTTGCCATGGACTGGCACCCCAGGGCATGGCTGCTCTAAGGGATGCCAACTGTGGAAGAGGGTGTGCATCTTCCCCTTCCTATCCTGGAGAGGCCAGATGAGGATGGGGGTGCTACTTTCCAAGTCTGGCTCTCCAGGGTCTGTCCTGCCCTCTGGAGGCCAGTCATGGAAGAGGGAGGACAGCTTCCCCAGCTTGGCTCCCCAGGAAGTATTTGGCCCTGCACTGCTATGGTATAATGCTTTTGGACACTGTAGAGACTTGTCACTTGCATTGTTTTAATAAAACACTGATTGTTCAGAGGACAGGAAGAAGTATGGGTGGGGCAATTAGACTAGGAGAATTCTGGGAAGAGAAAAGGCTAAGTCTGCAGCCGACACCCAGACACAGAGAAAGCAAGGTGTGAAGGTCTTACTGATAAAAGGTACCAAGCCATATGGCTAAACATAGATGAGAATTATGGGTTAATTTAGGCTGTAAGAGCTCATTAATAATAAGCCTGTGACAATAGGCCAAACAGTTTATATATTATTATTATTTTCTATGTATTTCTTTGAGTCTGAACAGCTGGGCTTCATGACTGGACAGAACAGAAACATAAGCTTACACTGTAGAGGCCAGACATGGAAGTTGGGGTGCATTGTGTCTCTGACCTGTTTTCCCAGGATCTATCTGGCTCTGTGAAGGCCATCTTTCGAGAAAGATGCACAGGTTCCCTGTCCTGATTCTCCATGGCCAGCTGTGGATGATGGGTATACACTGTCCCTGGCCTTGCTGGTCAGCTCATGTCTGGGCCTACATAAGCCAGCCATGGAAGAGGGGTGTAAAGCCTCCCTGGTCTGGCTCTCCAGGAACTGTCTGGTTCTGCAGAGATCAGTTGTGGAAAAGGGGAATGCAACTTCCTCAGCCTGGCACCCCAGGACCTGTTTGTCACTGTGAAGGCTAGCCTTGTAAGAGGGGCACATAGCTTACCCAGCCCATTTCATCATCCTGAATGGACCTGTGGAGGCCAGCCATGTAAGAGAGAGATGCAACATTTCTGTCCTGGCTCCCCATGGCCTTCCTGGCTCTGTGGAGGCCAGTCTTCAAGAAGGAAGTCCCAGAATAATTGGCCTGGTAGGCTCTGAGGAGGACCTTCAGCAAAGAGGAGGCACAGGTCACCTATGGAAGAGGGGCTGATACTTCCATGACCTGGTTTCCCAGGGATTGCAGGGCATGGTGCATCAATGTGGGCCAACTATATTCACAAAAAAACCTGAGAGAGCTTGGGAAGGAATTCTAGGCACAAAAGAACAGAATTTAGCCCAGTTTCTTGGTAGCCACATTGTTTTCCCCAGATGGGCTCTGTTTGTTGACTGTAAGCAGGGGCATTGCATCTCCTTTAAGAGAGGTTTTTCTGACTAATCATTGGCAGCAAAGGCTGATCGGCTTCTTTAGAGTAGTTTCCTGGTTCATGCTGGCATGAAAGACTATGACTCTTTTGGGAGATTCATCTACAGAGCATTTGATTGGAATTTTTGAGCAGAGTGCTATAAGTTAATTGATGGCAAATTGGACCCACTGCATCCCTGGAGCTGGGGCAGAGAGCATGGTTCATAGAGTTGACAGTAAAAATAGCTCTGTTGGACTGAGCAGAGTCAAAAGGCAAAGCAGCTTTGGTCCTAGCCACACCCACATAGCATTTTAGTTTTTTTTTTTGTGGTTTTTCGAGACAGGGTTTCTCTGTGGTTTTGGAGCCTGTCCTGGAACTAGCTCTTGTAGACCAGGCTGGTCTCGAACTCACAGAGATCCGCCTGCCTCTGCCTCCCGAGTGCTAGGATTAAAGGCGTGCGCCACCACCGCCCAGCTCCACATAGCATTTTTAAAAAGATGCTTCTGGTTAGAAAATAATTACAGATACACAATAAAGACAGATTCAGACTGAATCTGAATGGGTCCCAGTGTATTTAAAAATGTCTTTAGAGAGAGAAGAAAAAGAGTATAGACAGTTATAAAAAGAATTAGTTTTAAAAATAAAACATAGTGTTTAAAGAGACAGAGTACAGACAGTCATAGGTTAAAGGAGTAAAGAAAAATACACCAGGTAAAGATAGAAAATACACAGAGAATCTAGATTGTGTGTATTATTGTGTTTTCTTTGAATTTTTGGCTGTGAATGAGCTAAGTACAGAGAGACATTTAGTTGTACAGGATACTGCTGTGGGAGCTCCTTCCACCCCTTCAGCCAATAGCCTTTAAGATACCAGCCCACTTGTGCATGGTCTCTTTCGCTTTAAAACTCAGTGGTAGCTCTGCTCTCTCCCTTTTGCTTTGGGCTCCACTTCTGGCTACAAAACCCCTTTCCTGGTTGCAGAGAGGGCTGTTGTATAGGATGGTGATCTGTAAATTTTTCCCTGTAAATAATTAACCCTTTTATTAATCATAATTTCAAATAGGTGTGGGATTGTTTTGTGACTTTTGCCTTCATCTGGAGCCCAATATTTGGTTTTAGAACACCCATCTCCCCAACTCAGCTGCCTGTTGCCAGCTTTCCTTGGCATGAGCCCTCCCTCAGCTGCAGCCTTTGTGTAGAGCCAGCAGTTTAATATAGAATCTTGTGCAGTGGCTTTTCTTGCTGCAATTCTTTATATTTTCTTTTTACACACCTCATATTGGCTTCAAGTCCCCATGCACCCTATCGTTTGCCTCCCAATGTGGATTTAAACTCCATACCTCCTGGGCTCCAAAGGCCTGAATAGTCTCTACCTGCCTGGTTTGCTCTTTTCTGAGTGGTTTTTAAATCCCCCTTGCAGCGCAACACCTATGCAGCACAAGTCAAGTCACAGAGCAAGTGGTTGCCAAACGCTGCAACCCCTCAGGGTGACTCTTTGTCAAGTGGAGGAATATGTAGCTTCTGGGTTGCTGTTCTCTACCCCTGGATTCTGGGTTTCTGGTTCCATGTATGGAATTGATTTAATTACATTTACTTTGTTGAGCAACTCATATTTGTCAGTCTTTAACAAATACCAAGGCGAACACTGAAACAGGGCTGTTTCTGTCACCTTTGCATTGATTCTAGTTGCAACTTGGCAACAGCATCACCTGTTAGATAATAGGTAATATTGCAGTTTTCATTTCCATTGCAACTTTTACTACTTTCTTTACTAATACAATGGATTATATCATGCGAGGTTTTATATGACTATGGGGATACCTCAAATTACTGGTTACTAGGTTTCAGTTTTATTCTCCATATTCTATCATTAAGGAAGAATATGGCACTCCTAGGAATGATACAATCTTTATGGGTTAATAATGAATGGCTAGTTGAAAGGATTAAAATTATTGAAAATTAGAGGTTATCTGAACAAGTGGATAATATGATAGGCAACATTGACTCCATATACAAAGGTACTAGGAAGTTATCTGAAAGGGTTCATACTGTTTAATTTGACATTCAGAAGTTATCACAAAGTTTTGATAAGTTAACAGATACAACGTACCTCCAGGATGGCAATCTACACGATATCCAAGAAAAGTTCAAAGAGTTGCCTTTAAAGGGGGAACATTAAAACCTTGGGATCACAGGTGCAGAATGAGAACCAGAAAATGAGATACCATAGTGAAATCACTAGAAACATATACAGTCAAGAGATTCAGGCTTTACAAAAGACAATGATAAAAAGATTTGAAATAGGCGGCGGAGAGGCATGGCGCGCAGTCACGGCGGAGAGGCGCTGCAATCAGGAATAGGCTTTTGGGGACTGGCGTGGTGGCAGACGCAAGCAGCAGGGACCGGAGTGCAATAACGAGAGCAGATCTCCCCACTACAATTAAATCAAAGAGGTAGGCCTTTTGCTGGAGAGGTCACTGGCAGATGGGGAGCCTGGTCCTGATCCTGAAGACCCTTCGGAGGGGTGAGAGGGTTCTTGGCCTGCGGCAGGAACCAGGAAACAGAGAGAGGGCATTTGGTAAGCGGAACCCTTGACCAGCAGGGAAACCTGATCTGGTTTAAAAGACCCATTAGATAGGATCAATAGGAAGAGATGGGCAGGCACCAAGGCAAGAATTCACCCAACAACCTGAAAAACAACATGAAAACACCAGAACCCAATGATCTTACAACAGAAGTA
>NC_022022.1:2007987-2010963 GCF_000317375.1 Microtus ochrogaster
GAATCCAAAGACAAACATATAGGCATCCTCCTGAATATTAACCTTCATCAGGCGATGAAAGGAGACAGAAACAGAGACCCACATTGGAGCACCAGACAGAAATCTCAAGGTCCAAATCAGGAGCAGAAGGAGAGATAGCACGAGCAAGGAACTCAGGACCGCGAGGTGTACACCCACACACTGAGACAATGAGGATGTTCTTTCGGGAATTCACCAAGGCCAGCTGGCCTGAGTCAAAAAAAGCATGGGATAAAACCGGACTCACTGAACATAGTGGACAATGAAGACTACTGAAAACTCAAGAACAATGGCAATGGGGTTTTTGAGCCTACTGCACGTACTGGCTTTGTGGGAGCCTAGGCTGTTTGGATGTTCACCTTACTAAACCTGGATGGAAGTGGGCGGTCCTTGGACTTCCCACAGGTCAGGGAACTCTGATTGCTCTTCAAGCTGGTGAGGGAGAGGGACTTGATCGGTGGAGGGTGAGGGAAATGGGAGGTGGTGGCAGAGAGGAGGCAGAAATCCTTAATAAATAAATAAATTAAAAAAAGATTTGAAATGATTGAGGAAATTATTAGAGCTTGTGAACAGGAAAAGAAGGCACAAGGACAGGATACAACATCACCACTGGCTGTCAGAACTGGTTTACCCAGGGTTTTAACATCCTGCCCTGTAAATTTTCTCTGACAAAGTATCAGCTTCTAAAGGCTCAAAGGGAACCAAAGAAAGTAGATGGACACCAATAGGACTGAATGATCTAAAAGAAATTAAGCAAGCTGTTGCTATACATGGCTTGCATTCTACATTTGTTAGGGAGATGATTAAAAACTCAGAGCTCCGCCCTCCCATGATTTTTCTCAGTTAGTGTCAGCAGTCCTGGATGATGGACCTTCCTTGACATTTGGAATTTGTTTCAGAGAGGAATCCAAACATATGGAATGACAGGGAAAAGGTAAATGTCTTGAGGTTTTCCAAGATCAACTTCTTGGTGAAGGCCCGTATGCTGACCCACAGGTCCAAGCTCTTTGCAATGAAAAAGTCTTACCCCTATGCCACAAAACAGCCTTGAATGCTTGGGACAGGGTCCAGGAACTAGGGAAAAGGATCAAATCATATACCAGCGTTAGGCAGGGACAGAGAGAACCCTTTACTGACTTTTTACAGAGATTAATTAAGACTGTACAAATAGGAGTAACAGAACCAGAAGCTAGATGAATAATTCTTGAATCTCTGGCTTTTGAGAATGCAAACATAGAATGCAAAAAGATAATTGGGCCTTTAGGTTTAGATCAGCACCTATGGCTGAATGAATTCAGCATATGATGAATGTTGAGACTACAATGATGAATTTTGAGTAGGAGAAGTGATTTCCAAAGCAATGAGGAGACATCAAACTGCCAGGTGTTTTAATTGTGGTAAATTAGGACATTTGCAAAAGGATTGCAGGCAAAGAATTTTTAGGAATAATATCCCATCTGGGAATGGCAAAAAATAGAAGACCTTGGCATTCATGTATATGTAGAAGGTTTGGTAAAGCATAAAATTGGACAAATGAATGCATATTAACAACTGACAGTCAAGGCAGCCTGATACCATCAGGAAACTCCTTGAGGGGCCTTTTGTGGGCCCACAAGCCAAAAGTGGCATAGTCATTACCAGTAACTATGGAGGACATGTCACATCAGGAAAATTAAAAAAAAACTAGAACCTTCTAGATTCTAAATGATGGTTCAAATTTGGAGGATAAGTCAAAAATTCAAATAGGTTATAAGAAGTGTGTGTTTTGGCAAACTTCTATAAATGATCAGAGACCAAAGCTGAGAGTATGTATAAATGGAATAGTAATTGTTGGCTTGATAGAAACAGGAGAAGATGTGAGGATCATCACTCCAGAATCTTGGCATCCAAATTGGCCTCTTCAAGAGGTAGATGTTCAATTTAACCATATCTCAAGTTAAACAAAGTACAAGATGGGTTGACTGTATTCGGCCGGAAGGTCAAAGAGGGAAGCTGAAGCCATATGTAGCTGATATTGCTATAAATTTCTTGGGCTGTGATATTCTACAGCAATGGGATACCCAGAATAACAGTCCTGAAGTCCCAAAAACTCATAATTCTGGGAAGGATATGATAAGGTTTTATGAACAAAGGTCACCAGCCATTCAGGATGTACAAGAACATGAAGCAACTAACAAACCTTTAAAAGTACCAAAAACCCTACCTTTAAAATGGCTAACTAAGAAGCCAATATGGGTTAAGAAATGACCTCTAGCTGAATATAAATCGCAGGCTTTAGAACAGTTGGTACAGGAGCAATTAGATGCTCAACATATTGAGGAATCAACTAGCCCTTGGAATTCTCCTGTGTTTATTGTAAAAAAGAAATCTGGTAAATGGAGGATGATGACTGATCTAAGTGCTGTCAACAAAGTAATTCAACCTATGGCCCCTTTGCAGTCTGGAATTCCTCTGCCTTTTCTGTTAGCAAAAGGATGGGCTCCTATAGTTATTGATTTGAAAGGTTGTTTCTTCACTATACAAGAAAAGGATAGAGAAAATTTTGTTTTCATAGTGCCTACTTATAATAATTCTCAGCCTACTAGGAGATACCAGTGGACTATGCTTCCACAGGGAATGCTGAATAGCCTCACCCTGTGTCAATACTTTGTAAGTCAGCCATTGGAAATAATATGTAAGCAATTTCCTAAGTCCATAGTTTACCATTACATAGATGACATTTTCCGATCTGATTCAAACATAGATACTTTAGAAAGAATGTTTGAAGAAGTAAAGAAAATTTTACCTAAACAGGGATTGCAGATTTCTTCTAGGTGAGGGGCTCTTTTCTGACCCTCAGGAACAAGCTAATTTGGATGAAAACACACTCTCCATGTGTACTACAGCAGCCTTAAGGGCTTGGGACAGGGTGCAAGACCCAGGACAGAGAATGGAATCATTTGTCAGAGTTAAACAGGG
>NC_022022.1:2011085-2012426 GCF_000317375.1 Microtus ochrogaster
GTATAATGATTGAGTCTTTGGCTTATGAAAATGCAAATGTGGAATGCAAAAGAATTTTGGGGCCTTTAAAGCTCAGATCAGCACCATTGGAAGAATGGGTCTTACATACACTGAATGTTGATACATTTGACTATGGCACTGAAGCATGGGTAGAAGAAGCAATTTCCAATGGTAAAAGGAGACACCAGAATACCAAAGGTTTTAATTGTGGCAAAATGGGTCATATGAAAAGGAATTGTAGACAACGAATTTTCAGAAATAATAATAATGCATTTTCTAGAATTAACAGAAATAGGAGGACTCAGCCTTCAGGTTTATGTAGAAGATGTGGAAAAGGCAGACATTGGACAAATGAATGCAGATCTACAAGAGATAGACAAGGCAACCTGATACAGACGGGAAACATGAGAGGGGGGCCTCACAGGCCCCCATGGCAAACATGGTTCAGTCATTTCCAGTTATTGCAGAGAACATGCCTCTCAGGACAATTAGGAAGCCCCATGCCTACTGTTACAAGCAATAATGATCAGAAAGATGAGTTCCGTGTGTTTTGGCAAACTTCTATAAGTAATCAAAGACCTAAGCTTAGTGTGTAAATGGCATTTTTATTACTGGCCTGCTGGACACAGGTGCTGATGTAAGTATCATTACCCCAGAATCTTGGCATCCATATTGGCCTTTTCAGAATGTAAATGTTCAGCTCCTGGGAATTGGAACCCTATCTCAAGTAAGGCAGAGCACGAGATGGGTTGAATGCATAGGGCCAGAGGGACAAATAGGAAAATTAAGGCCATATGTAGCCAATATTGCAATGAATTTATGGGGTCATGACCTATTACAACAATGGAATACCCAAATTAACATTCCTGCTAATTCTAGAGCATATATTTCTGATAATAATACTAAAAGATATTACAAACGGAGAAAACGGGCCATTTGGGCTGTACAAGAACAAGTGATTGATGTCCCTTCAGAGATACCAACAGCCTTGCCTCTAAAATGGAACTGCCTTGTGTAGCTGGTACCCAAAACAGGTCTTGTAGTAGAGCTATCAGTATCATGACATCATATCAACCAGGTGGAGTTGGCCCCATCTTCTTCCTGGAAACTTCAAATGTCACTGCAGGAAAAACTCTTTGTTCATTGTGAAAAACTTAAACATTAATCATATAGACATATATAAACATACATATATTCAATGAAAGGCATGATAGATATATTCAGTAAAAAGTATGATAGATATGATGAAAAGCAAAGATGTTTTCTAAACTTATATTTCTTTCTGTCTTATATCATGACTCTTGACATGAGACAGAAACTCCAGAAACTCTGGGTTTTTCT
>NC_022022.1:2014669-2023096 GCF_000317375.1 Microtus ochrogaster
TAGGTAATTAATAGAATTTCCTCTTTGAATCTTTTCAGGGGTAATTTGTAATCCCCACCTAGGCAAGACTTTCTTTACTTTTTCAAACATCATTTCTAAAGTATCTTTCTTTATTTGAATAGACAACAAAGTATCATCCATGTAATGATAAATTATGGACTTGGGAAATTGCTTATGAATTATTTCCAATAGCTTACTTACAAAATATTGGCACAATGTGGGACTACTGAGCATCCCCTGTGGGAGGACAGTCTATTAATATCTTTTAGTAGGCTGAGAATTATTATAAGTAGGCACTGTGATGGAGAATTTTTCTCTATCCTTTTCCTGTAAAGGTATAGTGAAAAAACAATCTTTCAAATCAATAACTATAAGAGGCCATCTTTTTGGTAATAGAGAAGGCAAAGGAATTCCAGATTGTAGTGGGCCCATAGGTTGAATTACATTGTTTACAGCTCTTAGATCTGTCACCATTCTCCGTTTACCAGATTTCCTTTTTACAACAATCACAGGAGAATTCCAAGGGCTGGTTGATTCTTCAATATGGTGAGCATCTAGATGCTCTTGCACCAGCTGTTCCAATGCCTGTAGTTTATCTTCAGCTAGAGGCCACTGTTTGATCCATATTGGCTTCTCAGTTAGCCATTTTAAAGGTAGGGCTGTTGGTACCTCTAAAGGTTTGGTATTTGCTGTATGTTCTTGTACAGCCTGAATGGCTGGTGACCTTTTTCCATAATACCTCATCATGTCCTTCCTAGAATTATGAGTTCCTGGGACTACAGGAATGTTAATCTGGGTATTCCAGTGGTAGCAGGTCACGGCCCCATAAATTTATTGCAATATTGGTTTCATTTGGCCTTTGTCTTCCTATTTGCCCTTTGCGCCCTATGCAGTCAACCCATCTTGTGCTTTGTTTTACACGAGATAGGGCTCCAATTCCCAGGAACTGAACATCTACCTCTTGAAGAGGCCAATTTGGATGCCACGATTCTGGAGTAATGATACTTACATCCGCATCTGTGTCTAATAAGCCTTCAATAAAAGTGCCATTTATACAGACTCTTAGCTTTGGCTTTGATCGTTAATAGAAGTCTGCCAAAATATGTTTACTCTGTCCTACTGTTTTTTTGACTCATCCTCCAGGCATAATTCATCATTTATACCAGTATTACTTTTTACAGCAGAAATTGGAGCTTTTAATTTTCTTGGTGAGGCACGTTCTCCACTGTGACTGGGAATGACTGGGCCACTGTTGGCTTGGGGGCCTGAGAGAGGCCCCTCAAGGAGTTTCCCAATGGTATCAGGTTGCCTTGTCTGTCTGTTGTTGACCTGCATTCATTGGACCAATGTTGGCCTTTACTGCATCTCCTACATATACCTGAAGGCCGAGGTCTCCTATTTTTGTCATTCCCAGAGGAGATATTATTCCTAGAAATTCTTTTCCTGCAATCCCTTTTCAGATGTCCTAATTTACCACAATTAAAACACCTGGCAGTTTGATGTCTCCTTATTGCTGTGGAAATCACTTCTCCTACCCAAGATTCATCGTTATAGCTAAACGTCTCAACATTCATTGTATACCGAATCCATTCATCCATAGGTGCTGATCTAGACTTTAAAGGCCCAATTATCTTTTTGCAATCTATGTTTGCATTTTCAAAAGCTAGAGATTCAAGAAGTATTCGTCTAGCTTCTGGGTCAGTTACCCCTATATCCAGAGCCTTAATTAATCATTGCAAAAAAGTCAATAAAGGGTTCTCTCTATCCCTGCCTAATCCTGGTATATGATTCAACCCTTTTTGCTGGATCTTGTATTCTATTCCAAGCATTTAAAGCTGCTTGATGACATAGACACAGTACTTCATTGTCATAAAGAGCTTGGACCTGTGGATCAACGTATTCTCCCGCACCAAGAATTTGATCTTGGGAATCCTCCACACCTTTTGCTCTTCCTTGTTGTTCCATGTTTGGATTCTTCTCTGAAATAGATTCCACACATCAAGGAAGGTCCATCATCTAAAACTGCAGATACTAACTGATGGAAATCATGGGGGGTAGCTCTAGCATTAGAAGCCCAAGTCCTTATCATTTCCTTAACATATACAGAGTGAAAGCCAAATTTAAGAATGGCTTGCTTAATTTCTTTTAGATCATTAATTGCTATTGGAGTCCATCTAGCTTCTTTGACTCCCTTTGAGCCTTTAGAAGTTGACGTTTTGTCAGAATAAATTACAGGGTATGTCACTAAAACCCTGGGTAAGCCAGTTCTAATAGCTGGTGGTGGCATTGTATCCTGTCCTTGTGCCTTCTTACTCTGTTCACCAGCTCCAATAATTTCTTCAATCATTTCAAGTCTTTTTATTATTGTCTCTTTTGAATCTGGAATCTCCTGACCTGCATGAGTTTCTAGTAAAGATTGTATGGTTCTTAGGAACGCCATCATCTTCCTAAATGTTAGAATATTCAAAAGAATACTGAAACCTAGTAACCAGTAAGTTAAGTTATCCCCATAGTCATATAAACCTTGCATGATATAAGCCATTGTATTAGTAAACAAAACAGTAAAATTTGTGTTGAAAACGAAAACTGCCATATTACCTATTATCCAGCAGGTGGTGCTTTTGCCAAGTCGCGATGAAAATGGGGTCCTGTTTCAGTGTCCACCTAGTATTTGTTAAAAACTGGGAAATGCAAGTTGGTCAAAAAAGTAAATGTAATTAAATCAATTCCATACACAGAACCATAAACCCAGAATCCAGGGGTAGAGAAGAGTAACCCAGAAGCCGTGTATGCCTCCACGTGACAGAGTCGCCCCGAGGGGTTCCATCTTTCGGCAACCGGTAACTGCGTGCTCTGGTTCGCTCCACTTAAGAGCTGCGCTTGCAAGGGAGACTTAAAAATGACTCAGAAAAGAGCAAACCTCGTGGGCAGAGACTACTCGGGCCTGTGGAGTTTAAATCCACGTGGGGAGGCAAAGGATAGGATGTGTGGGGACTTGAAGTCAATCTGAGGTGTCTAAAGGGAAAATATGAAGAACTGCAGCAAGAAAAGCCACTGCATGATAATTTATATTAAACTGCTGCCTCTACGCACAAGGCACAGGCTGCAGCTGAGGGAGGGAGGGCTTACGCCAAGCTGAACTGGCGGCAGGCAGCTGAGCGGGGGAAGGAGGGGTCCTAAAACTAAACGTTCAGGTGCCAGATGATGAAGGTATAAATCACAATCAATCCCACACCAGTTTGGAATTATGATTAATAAGGTGGTATTTATTTAAAGGGGAAGAAACTTACAGATCACCATCCCAGACAACAGCCCTCTTCGCAATCAGGAAGGGAGTCTAGTTGCCGGAAGTGGAGCAGGAAGCAAAGAGAGAGCAAGGAGGGAAGTGGCAACTTTTTTAAAGAGAGAGAGACCACTCTCCAATAGGCTGGTATCTCAGCGGCTATTGGCTGGAGAAGCAGAAGGATCTCCCGCAACAGCTCTACAAACTTCCAAAGGAGGGAATCTCTCATTAACTACTATCTAAAATGCATCATTTAAGTGGGAAATTGGAGATGAAACATGGGGGTAGGTTTGGTCATATTTTACTGTAAACATGATACCCCCTAGCATCAGCTGACTCCATGTTTTTGATGCTACTCCTCCTGGCTTTAGGTAAGAGGAAACCATTGTCATTAGGAGAAAACTGTTATAAGGGAGAACAATCCTATTCAAATTGTCTCAAGATGTAAGCAGAAAAGCAGTCCCTTGAAGACATGAAACAGAGAATGACACTTGGAGAATATTACGTTTTCTTTTCATAGTAAACTAGGGGTGGTGGTCAGATGTGGAGAGCCTTTGCACTTGAAGTTCACAGTGTGGAGGCTTACTCCAGAAGGTTGAAGTCCATCCTTGGGTAAAGTTTAGTGTTGCTAGGCTTTCTGATAAGAATTCCTTCAAACCATGATTTGGGTTACATTTAGAAATACAGCAGCAGGCAGAGATTGTCAGTGAAAATGATCCCAGACCACATTAAGGCAGTGAATTCTCCACACCCCATACATTATGAGCTGTGGATATCTGCACAGAGTTAGTGGCACAAGAATTTTCAGTGTATGAAATATTGTCACTTTATTGTAAAATATCAAAGTTCAAAAATTTATGGTTGCTTTGGAAAGAGTTTCTGTGGGCATCCTGATAGAAGTGGTTAGAGCACAGTTTTGGCAATAATTGTAAGAAATATTAAATATTTTATGAGAAATACATTAGTGTAAATCACCATTTTCAAAAGTGAAACGTGAATCACTACCCAAAAAATTGGACTTTGGATCAAGAAATTCTGATTTAACATCACTGTGTATGTAAATGCCATTTCTCAGAAGCATAAAACTCTGAGTATAAAATATTAGTTAGTGTAAGCATTATTATATATGTATATATATATATTTCAAGTTGTGCTAGTTTCATTAATCATATATTTTAAGAATTTTAAGCTTATTTTTATGAGGTATTGCATCCCATATGGCATTGATATGCATGCCTAATTTATGGCTTGGCAAGTGAATTATCCCAGACTCTTGTATGTTCTTGATGTATTGATTTTCAGTTGTGAGAGATCATTTTAGATTGTACGTCTTTACTCACAGTGATTTATCCTCAGAATCCCACAGACTATGGGGACTATTTTATATTAGGCAATGTTGTTTATTTAAAAGTCGGCATACAGAAAGAATTTTTGAAATTTCTAATCCCTGTGCTTGTTAGACTGAACAATGAGAATTGTTAGTTTGAAGCCCATCTGGACTACAGAGTTAAACCTTGTCTCAAAAATAAATAAACAGCAAAAACAAAACATCCCAATTGCATTGAATTACAACATTGTTTCAAGATTGAGTGAGTTAAAATTTAAGTAAAATTCTAAATAAATAAACATTCATGAAATATTTATTAATGGGTTTTTATTCACAACATTTTAAGCAAATCAATAACATTAAAAATTTTAATCTAAAATATTGTTTATGTATTGTTTTTAATATTATGGTATTTGTATATCTGCCAGCACTCCAGCATCTTATTCTTATCTTCCATACTTGTGATATAATGTTCTCAGCAAAGACATGGCAACAATAATAACTTTAATAACCATCTCATCCCAGAGAAAGTACTGTATAAAGCATGTTCATATGAGGTTATTTTAAATTCAAGAAAAGGAAACATATGAAAATAAAATTCTAGAAAAATACATGTACTGCTATTCTGAAATAATAAAATAACTGTAGGAAAATGATGTATGCACATTCACATATATGTATTAAATTTTAGCATAAATTTGATATAATCTGTATAAGAAAATACCAACCAACATTTAACACTTAATAAAGGTATGAGATGATAATGACAGGAAACAGTACCAAAATTCTTTTAAGCATTATTTGCATGTATTAAAATTGTCATAGAATAGTCAGACCAAAGATATAGTTCAGACTCTTGAACATTAATTTATTTCATATATTTATCCCCATTAATTTTTTACCTCTACTTTCAGTGATGTATAATGAAAACTCTTTTCAAATATTTCCAAGATCCAGGCACAGAGATATGTAACTTTAAACCCAACACCCCCAAAACAAAGGCTGGTTGGTCTCTGTGAATTCAAGTCTGGCCTGATCTACAAAGTGAGTTCCAGACCAGCCAGGTATACATTCTGTTCATCTGTTCCAAAGTATCCTTTGAAAAAAAATGTTTTGAAAGTATTTACTTCCCATCTTCATGTAAATGTTTAGTAATAAAGAATCATTTTAGTCTAACTCCATTTAAATTTAAGTGACATGGCCTAAATACACCCCTTATCTTCACTATGTAATAGACTGGCTTCCCCCTAAATCTACGCTCAAACTACCTGTGTTAGTTCATGACTATCTTCAACTTCACTAATTTAGAAGTATTTAAGAGGTAAATAGCACATTATAAATATGTTATGGAGGAAATTTCTGTAGAGGAGACAACTATGATGACAGTTAGTTCCATCCTATAGGTGGGGGCTCTGGATCGAATAAAGGAATAAAAAGAGACAATTTGCCTTAATGAGTACTCTATTTGTTCTCTTTGTTTGGTTTAGTTTGGTTTTTTGTTTGTTTGCTTTTGTTTTTCAAGATAGGGTTTCTCTGTATAGCTTTTGTACCCATCTTGGAACAAGCTGTTGTAGATCACATTGGCTTTGAACTCACAGAGATCTGCCTGCCTTTGCCTCCCGAATGCTGGGATTAAAGGCGTGCATTACCACTGCCTGGCTCACTATCTTTGTTCTTGCCCTTTGGAATTTAAGCTGACCTGCTACAGATGCATCTGCCATGATGGGCTGAAACCTCTGACTTCATTTGGCAGAATAAATATGTCATCTTTAAAATTGTTCCTGTTGGGTGCTCAGCCTCATGGATGAACAGGCTCATGGAAAATTGGTACCAGAGGAGTGGGTACGTTGTTTTATCTAAACATTGTAATGTGGTTAACTCTTCATATATAGTTTATAAAAATAATATAGAAGAACTTGGAGATGTAGTTTAGAGAAGACATGGAATGGCTTAATGGGTAATTCTTATGGAACTCAGAAGATTGGAATAACTACAGAAATTGGAACAGCAAATAGTATCGTCACAAAGCTTTAGATGACAGTGATGGCTATTAGCATCTGGACTAGAGGTCATTTGTATTACATTGCAAGGGGTCAACAAAAACTGTTCATTTCCTAAAACATCATTGGGCGACAAGTGGAAAGTCTGTAGAGATGAGGTTGCCTGAGCATTGGGAGCCATAGCAATAAATGGTCCTTGTGCTGGAGATGGAGGAACAGTGTTCACTATAGTCCCTGTAGGGCATTCAGCATGCTTTGGTTTAGTCCAAAATTCCCATCCTGGAACTTTGGAAGATATAGAGGTGTGAGAGAAAATTCCTCCCAAAGGGAGTGACACTGTTAGGAGGTGTGGCCTTGTTGGGCTAAGTGTGTCACTTTTGGGGATAGGCTTTGAGGTCTCTTTCTCACACTTCACTCAATGTGACAGTCAGTCCCCCCGTCTAATCCTGTTTGAACGGGTCTAAACCAGTTTGATCCAGTTTGAACCGGTTTGATCTGATTTGAACTGGTCAAAACCAGTTTGATCCAGTCTGATCCAGTTTGATCCGGCTTGAACCGGTCTAAACTGGTGATCTGTTTTGAGCCTGTCTTAACTGGTTTGAACTGGCCTGAACTGGTCTAATCTGGTTTGAGCCAGTCTAATCCGCTTTGATCCAGTTTGCACCAGTTTGATCTGGTCTAAACCAGTTTGATCTGGTCTGAACCGGTCTAATCCGGTTTGATCCTGTCCAAACCGGTTTGATGTGGTTTGAACCGGTCTAAACTGGTTTGATCTGGTTTGAACCAGTTTGTTCAGGTTTGACCAGTCTAAACCGGTTTGATCTGGTCAGAGCCAGTTTGATCCGGTTTGAATTGGTCCAAGCTGGCTTGATTGGGTTTGAACCAGTTTGATCCATTCTGTTCCAGTTTGATCCAGTTCGAACCGGTCTAAATCGGTTTGATCCGGCCTGAACTGATCTAATCCGGTTTGAGCTGGTCTAATCCGCTTTGAACCAGTTTGATTCGGTCTGAACTGGTTTGATCCAGTCTAAACACGTTTGATCCAGCATGAACCGGTTTGATCCAATGTAAACCTGTTTGAGCCAGTCTAAACCGGTTTGATCCAGTCTCAACTGGTTTGAACTGGCCTAAACCAGTTTGATCTGGTCGGAACCACTTTTATCTGGTCTGAGCTAGTTGACTGCTGTCACATGGATCTTGAGTGTGTCCCAACGACCCCTATGTGAAGGCTTGGTGTCCCTAGGAGCTGGTGGAATGTTTAGGAGGTAGGCGTGAGAGACTCTACACTAACTTCACAAGTAACCCCCTTTCCTCACAGTGTCCCCAAAGATAGAATAGTGAGGCTAGAAATTCTGAAAACTTCAGAAAAATTATAAGGCATTTTCTTTTCATAAAAAGGTAAAAAATGATTGGTTTTATAAGGGATGGTGTTGTGTTATGAGCAGCGGAGCTGCGTCCCGGGCACCTGGCCGCCCACATGGCTAGCTTATGCCTGAAATAATTACACGGAAACTGTATTCTTTTAAACACTGCCTGGCCCCATTAGTTCCAGCCTCTTATTGGCTAGCTCTTACATATTAATCTAACCCATTTCTATTAATCTTTGTAGCCCACGAGGTGGCTTACCAGGAAAGATCTTAACCTGCGTCTGTCTGGAGTGGGAGAACCATGGCGACTCACTGATTCAGCTTCTTTCTCCCAGCCTTCTGTTCTGTTTACTCCACCCACCAAAGGGTTGGCCTATCAAGGGGCCTAGGCAGTTTCTTTATTCCTTAACCAATGAAAACAACAGATTGATATATGACACTCCCACATCA
>NC_022022.1:2023953-2035517 GCF_000317375.1 Microtus ochrogaster
ATGCAAATTATTCATACCTATATCATTTCCCCCTTTAAATGTAAAAGAACATTTATAAACAATATTTTGGGAACATGGGCACAGTTTTTTCTCTCCAAACTGCTTCCTGCTGAAAGGTGTTGTAATCTTGCATTGTGAGGAAGGAAAACTAAGTGTGTGTAGATTGTAGTGCACATTGGGTTAGTTCACCTGTGTCATATGAAATATACCACTGCTTCAATAAGCTGAAGGAGTCTTCATGTTTCTCTCTGGCCTGGTCCTCCTTTCTCATTTCTTATGTGGGTTCTATCTACATTACTCAATTGTGCCTGAAAGTTTGGTGTAATGACAAATTTCTTTATTGATCACTAAACACCACATTTTCGACTTCCTTCACTGCTTGGGCTTCTGTCTTCCCTTAGTCTTGCAGCTTTGTTTAAACTCAGGTCTTCCATATGAATCATTTCATTTGAACTCCATTTTACATTGTTTTTCTTCTGGGTTGCTGTCACATGTAACTGGTTGTGTTATTTCCCTCTTTGAGATGTAACAATTACAGGATCTAGTAGAAGATGAAACTACTCACTCTAAATGGAAGTTTCTCTCCTGCCAGTTCCCACAACCATTCAGTACCAACAAAACACACAGAAGCTTATATTAATTATAAATTGGTTGGACTCTTGGCTCGGGCTTATTATTAACTAAATCTTCAACTTAAATTAACCCATAATTCTTATCTGTTTAACCACGTAAAATTACTTACTCAGCAAGGCATTCTCATCTTGCTTCTTCTGCATCTGGGCTGGTGACTACAGATTGAGCCTTTCCTCTTCCCAGACTTTTCCAAGTCTGGTCAACCCGCCTAAAATTCCTTCCTGGCTACTGGAAAATAAGCATTTTATTAAACCTATATGAGTGGCAAATCTTTACAGTATACAAAAGCATTGTCCCACAGCAGGTCATTAATACATATTAGTCAGTGTTCTTACTTTTACTAAACCAATGACATCCCTATTTCTTCCTTCAGCTTTTCCAATCCAAAATCTACTGTCATTAGGGTTATACACACTCAGTGAGACCACTTTGCATATAATTTTACATTAGATGTTCTCTATCTTCATACTAATTATATCACACTATGCAACTTATATACACCCATTTTGCTTGCAACATTTTATTTTCATTTAACATTATCCTGTTTTGTACAGAGGAGTTTTATTAGTCTTCTGTTTGCACTGCTTATGTGCATATGTTTGTATTGATCTTCTATTTCTGTTGTTATGTAAAGCATCATGACCAAATCACCTTATACGATGGAGAGTTTATTTGGGCTTATAGTTCTAGATGGATAAGAATCCATCCTGGTAGGGAAGCATGGATGCAGGTGGCAGAAATGACCACAGGAGTAGGAAGCTGAGAGCTTACATCTTTAAATAAAAATCTGAAGCAGAAAGAGTAAACTGGATAAGGGAAGATTTTAAATACCCCCAAACCAAACCCATGACATAGTTCCTCCAGTATTTTAAATTTCCTAACCTCACTCCTCCCCCTAAAAAGTAGCACCAACTGGAGACCAAGTGTTCACATATCTAGCCTATGGGGACAATCTTAATAAACCACTAAAGATCTACATCTATTTCACACCATGTTCTTACTTTATTCTGTCTCCAGTACTTGGCATCACATATAAAGCTTCAAAAATGAGTGCTACATGCTCAGTTCTCTTCAGGAAAAATACATTGTTCTCGGACTTTCATCCACCACAGCAAGATCGTAAGATTCTCTTGCTCTGCAGGTACTAACCATAAGGCCAAGTTGAAACTTTTGCTGCTAACTGCTCTGCTGTAAGTCAAGGCCCATATTCAGCACTCTTTACAAAACTTGGGGAGATATCCACTTTGCTTACTGTTTTTTTTCCTGAAGGATATTGATAACAATGAGATGAAGAGATTCAGAGGATGAGTGTGAGGGAAAAGAAACACCTTTCTTGGCTAACTATCCTCCCAGAACCTCCATTTGCTCAATAACTTGGAAGCTCTCTAATCCCATACTCTCTGGTTTAAATGGAGTATTCACTATGTAGGCACAATTGATTAAAAAATTGACTAATGGTTCTCAACTTAATCTTTAGCCTCTTTCCTCTCCCAGCAGCAGGTTAACTCTTAACTGTCTAATTATATCAATGGTTCCCTTGGCAACTATCCTTCAAATCCTAATATAAAAAGACACTCCTAAACTTCTAGAAGATGTGTGCCAGGAATAAGGATGTATGAGGCCAAATGCATATTTTTTATCTTGTCACAAGTATATACACACACACATACACACACAAACATGGAAGAAACAAAAGGATATGTTTGAAGATGTAAAAAATCTATTTTATGGTTTCAATTTTATTATATTTTAAGGTATAACATAAATTCATAAGACATTGGAACTAGGTATCTACCTAAAATTGAAATCTTATACTAGAGAAGCTGGAATAATTCACAGGGAATTAATCACCATGTAAGGGTGAATATGCCTCTGTATATATATTATATACACACACACACACATACCACACACATGCACACAAGTGTCTAAAGTAATTATTTAATGGAGTACGAATGGATAAGATAAGAAGGTTAAAAACCAATTTAAAATGCTGCAATGGAAATGAGCAAACAAATGATAATAAATACACAGCATGTCCTAGTAACTTCTCTCTGTGCTATGATATTTAAATGGTCTACCAAAACCAGATAATGTCTGTTTGGTCAGGAGCAGAGAATAAATCCCAGGCCCCATGCTGAGATTATCCGCTGTAGCTTCTGTAGATCAAACAGATGGTCTTGGTTGTGCCTTGCCACATGTCTGAGTCAGTGTCAGAGCAGATCAAGTTCAGCAGTTCTACATATTCAGTGTACCATGGGAAATGTGACCTGTCACTTTCTGGACAAATCCTGAGCAATCACATGTAGCTGAAAATGTTAAGTGAAAAGTTAGGAAAGTTTAGTTTTACCAGCACCTGAGAATATGCTATTAAATGGCTAAGGTCAGTATTGTTTTGCTGACCTTAAAAATACTATTTGAGTTTAAGGTTATTAATGGTTACATTTGAAGATGAATTATATATTTGGATTTTTGTAAAAAAACAACTGCATTTGTTTTATGTAAGCCAACTGACAGTCATTAAGATATTTCTAAATTTTAATAATTCTAAATTTTAGAATTATCTTAATGTGAAGACTGAACCAATTATTTATAATGAGCATTGTTTTATTTGTAAGTATAAAATAGCTACATTAAGCTTTGTAGAATTATAGTTTGAGAATAGTTTTGCTCCTATCTTTACTCTTTGATATTTAAAATCTGAAGTGCAACTGCAGCTTCCAAAGCAAGCAGTTTTTCAAACATAAACTCTTGAGTCTCATTCTTTGTAGGATTGAGTCAAGTTCATGATTAGCGAGTGTGGGTGCAAGACCGGGAAAAGAGGAATCGTTAGGTGAGAGGGTCACACCATGACATCATATGGTTTGAATTTTCAGTGAACTTTGTCCCAAGTAGTTATTAGTCATATGAACTAATGTAATGAGGCAAGGCTCAAGATAGGTATTGATTGCTATAAAATACTTTTCTAAGATATGACTCACTGCTTTATCTCAAGGATCTAAAAGAACATTCAAATTAGGCATGTTTACAAAGATGACTGCTTTTAGTGCTAAATTTCATATTGACAACTGTGACACAAAGGTCATGCATTATTTTTTAAAATAAAACATGTCCTGGAGCATGGGAAAATATTCCTTCTTTGGGGAACAATGGCTCCCAGCAGTATTAGTTCTTTTTATATAAAGTTGTTTTATCTACTAATAATATATTCTATGGCATTTTTGCTAAATACCAACTGAAGTTTTATTGTAGCAAGTAAAAAGAAAATTATTTTTTAAGAGTCATGAATTTCCCAGTGATATTCTTTTGCAAGCTTGAGTAAGCCATGTTCCTGTAGTTATATAAATGCTGTTGCTTCCTTATGCTTTTTCTAATGATAAGGTTACTGCAAATATGTAGTGCAAAACCATAGAGAATCAAATATAATACTGTATACTGGTGAAGTAAGGATTATTAAAACAGACACAGTACAAGGTAGACTGAGAGACAAAAGTAGCTTAATTATTTAGTTATGCTGTTTCAAGTTCCATGGTTGACCTTTATTTTACTTAAATTATTTTTTTAATTTTTGAGGTAATAATATAATAATTATAATTACAACATTTCCCTCTTCCTTCTTTCTTCCAAATCCTCCCATTTACCTCTCCCTATTCTCTTTCAAATTCATGACCTCTTTTCTTCATTGATTGTTATAGCTTGCATATATATGCATGCATTATATATTCAATAAGTATAATGTTACTTACATGTATGTTCCTATGGTTGAGTTTTAAGACTAAGAGATGAAAGAAGCCTTGCCAAATAAGAGAATTATCTATTGTTTGTCTATTATGGTTTAAGTAGCAATCGGCCTGAAATCAGAAATATGGATGAGATAACCAAAATGAATTCATTAAGCTGGCTGATGTTTTGTTCTTGGCCTAGACTCATGATTCTAAAAGTTGGCTACACATCACCATCACTGAGGCATTTTAACTGCTGCTAGCTTTCATGCCCAGGCTTTATTTTATTGAGCTACACTGTGTCTTTGGATTCCTTATCCTATCATGCAGCCAGGACTCAAAACCTTTGACTGGGTCCCAACATCTTAGAAAGAATCATAGGTTTCGGAAAATTCCAAAGGGTCTGTTAGAGCCTCAGTCACAAGGATGATTTAAGAAGATCAGTAAGGCCCTGGGGAAAAATCAGGATGCTAAGAGGAAAAAAAAACAATATTTATATGAAATCTGGTGTAATATACATTAATGAATAATATTTTAATATTTCCCCTGTGCTTTTCCTTTCTATACTCTGGCTTAAAAGGGATAGGAGACCAAGAAACACTGCTGTGTTCTTTCTACTTTGTATCTTCCAGTTCTTGTCTGAAAAACACTGCTGGGTAATGCTGGAGATGAACAGGGTTGTTGCTACTGTACTCACCTCTGTGTTTTTAGTGATAAATTTTGAGTCATCTTTTGTGTCTCCTATATGTGTTACCTACTTAAGTTAATGGAAAAAATAAAGAAGGACATTTCACTATACATGCTATAGGTAGTGTATGGCCTTATTAAAGTGACTGTAAAGGTATTAGAATAGTAATATAATTCCTAACCAGTTTGATCTGGTCTGAACCAGTCTGATCTGGTTTGAACCAGTCTAAACCGGTTTGATCTGGTCTGAACTGGTGTAATCCAGTTTGATCAGGTCCAAACCAGTTAGATTTGGTCAGAACCCATCTAAAATGGTTTATTCTGGTCTGAATCAGTCTAAATCGGTCTGACCCGGTTTAAACTGGTCTAATCCATTTTGAATCGGTTTAATCTGGATTGAATCGGTCTAAACCAGACTAATCTGGTTTGAACCAGTCTAAACTGGTTTGGCCCGGTTTGATCTGGTTTGAACTGGTCTAAAGCGGTTTAATCTAATCTATTCAGGTTTGAATCAGTCTAATCTGTTTGGAATCAGTCTAATGCAGTTTGAACAGGACAAACCCGTTTTGATTCGGTTGGAACAAGTCTAAACTGGTTTGATGCAGTTTGAATCAGTATGATCAGATTTGAACCAGTCTAAACCAGTTTAATCTGATCTGAGCCAGATTGATCTGGTTTGAACCAGTCTAAGCTGGTTTGATGTGGTTTGAACTGGTCATAATTGGTTTGAACCGGTCTAAACCGGTTTCACTGGATTGAAACAATTTGATCCAGTTTTGAACCTATCTAAACAGGTTTGAACCTGTCTAAACTGGGTTGATCCAGTTTGAAACAGAGTAATCTGTTCTGATCCAGTTTGATTCGGGTTAAGCCAGTCTAACCCAGTTTGAACCAGTCTAAACAGGTTTGATCCGGTTTGAACCGGTCAAAACTGGGTTGAACCTCTAACTCTACCTCTAACTGTACTCTCTACCCTCTACCCTGTCTACCCTCTACCCTCTACAATGTCTACCCTCTACCCTATCTACACTCTACCATTTATACCTTGTACACTCTACCCTCTCTACAGTCTATACCCTCTCTACCCTGTCTACCGAGTCTGTCTACCCTGTCTACCCTGTCGGTCTACCATGTCTAACCTGTCTACCCTGTCTGTCTACCCTGTCTATCCTGTCTACCCTGTCGGTCTACCATGTTTACCCAGTCTGTCTACCTTGTCTGTCTACCCTGTCTACACTGTCTACCCTGTCTACCTGTCTTCCTTGTCGGCTACCCTGTCGTCTACTCTCTCTGTCTACCCTGGAGGTCTACACTGTCTAAACTGTCTACCCTGTCTAGCCTCTCTACCCTTTCTACCCTGTACGTCTACGCTGTCTGTCTACCCTGTCTAACCTGTCTGCACTGTCTACGCTGTCTACCCTGACTACCCTGTCTACCATGTCTACCCTCTTGACCCTCTCTACACTGCCTACCCTCTCTACCCTGTCTACCCTGTCTGTCTACCCTGTATACCATGTCTACCTTGTCTACCCTGTCTACCCTGTCTAGCCTGTGTACCCTCTCTACCCTGTCTACACTGCCTACCCTGCATACCCAGTATATCCGGTCTACACTGTCTACCCTCTCTACCCTCTCTACCATGTCTGTCTACCCAGGATGTCTACCCTCTCAAACCTGTCTACCCTGTCTGCAAAGTCTACCCTGTCTGTCTACCCTGACTACCCTGTCTTTCCTGTCTACCCTGTCTGTCTAACCTCTCTATCAGTCTGTCTACCCTGACTACCATGTATACCTTGTCTACACTGTATACCCTGTCTACACTGCCTACCCTGTCTGAACTGTCTACCCCATCTACCCTGTCATCTAGCCTCTATGACTACATTCTATGTCTACCCTGTCTACCATTTCTACCCTGAATCCCCCCTACCCTCTTTACCATGTCTGTCTACCCTATATGTCTACCCTGTCTTCTACCCTGTCTGTCTACCCAGTCTGTCTAACTTCTCTACCCTGTCTACCCTGTCAACCCTGTCTACCCTGTCTACCCTGTGTACCCTGTCATATACTCTGTCTGTATACCCTAACTACCCTGTCTACCTCGTCTGTCTAACCTGATTGTCTACCCTCTCTACCCTATCTACCCTATCTACCTTCTCTACCCTGTCTACGCTGTCTACCCTGTTTATCCTGTCTGTCTCCCCTGTCTCCCCTGTCTACCATGTCTATCCTGTCTACCCTGTTTACCCGGTCTACATTGACTACCCTGTCTACCCTGTCTACACTGTCTACCTTCTCTACCCTGTCGGTCTGGCCTGTCTACACTGTCTAACCTGTCTGTCTACCCTGTCTATCCACTCTACCCTCTCTTCCCTATCGTCTAACATTTCTGTCTTCCCTTTTTACCCTATCTACCCTGTCTACACTCTCTACCTTGTCTGTTTACCCTGTCTGTCTACCCTCTATACCCTGTCTACCTTATCTTCCCTGTCCACCACATCTACACCCTCTACCCTCTTTACATTGTCTACCCTGTCTACCCTTTCTTACCTGTATACCCTGTCACCCTGTCTGTCTACCCTGTGTGTCTACCCTGTCTACCCTATCTACCCTGACTACCATGTCTACTCTGTCTACCATGCCTACCCTGTATACCCTGTCTACCCCGTTTAGCCTCTCTACCTTGTCTACCCTGTCTACACTGTCTACCCTGTCTATCCTGACTAACCTGTCTGCCCTCTCTGTCTACCTTGTCTGTCTACCATGTCTACCCAGTCTACCCTTTCTACTTTGTCTGTCTACAATGTCTGTCTACCCTATCTACCCTGTCTGTCTACCCTGTCTTTCCTGGCTACCCTGGCTACCTTGTCTGCCCTGTCTGTCTACCCTGTCTGTCTACCCTCTCTACCCTGTCTACACTTTCTGTCTACCCTCTCTACCCTGTCTACCCTGTCTACACTCTATACCCTGTCTACTCGCTATACCCTATATATCCTGTCTACCCTGTCTACATTGTCTACCATGTCAACCCTGTCTACCATGTATGCCCAGTCTACCCTGTGTACCTTGTGTGCCCTGTCTACCCTGTGTACCCTGTGTGCCCTGTCTACCCTGTCTCCCCTCTCTACCCTGTCTACCCTCTCTAACCTGTCTACCCTGTCTACAATCTCTACACTGTCTACCCTCTCTACGCTGTCTACCCAGTCTACCCTTTCTGCCCTGTTATCTACCCTGATGTATACCATCTCTGACTACGTTGTCTGTCTACCCTGTCAACCATTTCTATCCTGTCTGTGTTGTCTACCACCCAGTCTACCCTGTCTGTCTACCATGTCTGTCTACCCTGCCTGTCTATAATGTATACTCTTTCTACCCTGTCTATATTGTCTACCCTTTCTACTCTGTCTCTCTATTTTCTCTACCCTGTCTACCCTATACCCTTTCTGTCTACCCTGTCTACACTGTCTACCCTGATGTCAACCCTGTCTCCCCTGTCTACACTGTCTACCATGTCTCCCCTGTCTCCCCTGGCTCTCTAGTCTGTCTACCCTGTCTACCTGGTCTACGCTGTCTTCACTGTCTACCCTGTCTACCCTGTCTGTCTACTGTGTCTGCCCTGTCTACCCTGTCTGTCTACACTGTTTGTCTACCCAGTCTACCGTGTCTAATATGTCTGTCTACTCTGTCTACCATGTCATCTACCCTGTCGTCCACCCTGTCGTCTACCCTCTCTGTCCAGCTTGTCTGTCTACCCTGTCTACACTATCTAGTTGTTCTACCCCTCTAACCTTTCTACCCTCTCTACCCTGTCATCTAGCCTGTCTATACTGTCTACCCTATCTGTCTACCCTGTCATTCAACACTGTATTCCCTTTCTACACTGTCTACCATGTCTGTCTACCCTCTCTACACTGTGTACCTTATCTACCCTGTCTAACCTCATACCCTGTCTATCCTGTCTAACCTGTCAACCCTGTCTACCCTGTCATGCACCCTGTCGTCTACCCTGTCGTCTACCCTCTCTGTCCAGCTTGTCTACCCTGTTTACCCAGTGTACCATGTCTAACCTGTCTACCCTCTCTACCATGTCTTCTTTTTCTACCCTGTCTACCCTCCCTGCCCTGTCTACACTGTCTACCCTGTTATCTACTCTCTATGTCTACCCTGTCTGTTGACCCTGTCTAGCCTTTCCACCCTTTCTACCCTGTCTACCCTCTCTACACGGTCTGTCTACCCTTCTACCCTGTCTACTCTGTCTATCCTGTCTACACTGTCTACCCTGTCTCTCCACCCTGTCTACCCTTTCTACCCTTTCTACCCTGTCTACCCTGTCTGACTACCCTGTATGTGTACCCTGTCAACCCTGTTTATACTGTCTACCCTGTGTGTCTACTTTGTCTATCCTGTCTACCCTGTGTACCTTGTCATATACCCTGTCTGTATACCCTATCAACCCTATCTACCCTGTCTGTCTAACCTGATTGTCTACACTTTCTACCCTATCTACCCTGTCTACCCTGCCTACCCTCTCTACCCTGTCTACCCTCTCTAGCCTGTCTACCCTGTCTACCTTGTCTATCCTGTCTATCTACCCTGTCTACCATACCTACCATGTCTACCCTGTCTATCCTGTTTACCCTGTCTACATTGTCTACCCTGTCAACCCTGTCTACCTTGTCTACTCTGTCTGTCTACCCTGTCTACTCTGTCTGTCAACACTGTCTGTCTACCCAGTCTACCCTATCTAACCTGTCTGTCTACCCTGTCTTCCCTGTCTACCCTGTCATCTACCCTGTCATCTACCCTCTCTGTCTACCCTCTCTACCCTGTCGGTCTGGCCTGTCTACACTGTCTAACCTGTCTGTCTACCCTGTCTGTCTACCCTGTCTATCCACTCTACCCTCTCTTCCCTATCGTCTAACATTTCTGTCTTCCCGTTTTACCCTATCTACCCTGTCTACACTCTCTACCTTGTCTGTTTACCCTGTCTGTCTACCCTCTGTACCCTGTCTACCTTATCTTCCCTGTCCACCCTATCTACACCCTCTACCCTCTCTACACTGTCTACCCTATCTACCATGTCTACCCTTTCTTACCTGTATACTCTGTCACCCTGTCTGCCCTGTCTACCCTGTGTGTCTACCCTGTCTACCCTATCTACCCTGACTACCATGTCTACTCTGTCTACCATGTCTACCCTGTATACCCTGTCTACCCTGTTTAGCCTCTCTACCCTGTCTACCCTGTCTACACTGTCTACCCTGTCTATCCTGACTAACCTGTCTGCCCTCTCATCTACCCTGACTGTCTACAATGTCTGTCTACCCTGGCTAATCTATCTGTCTACACTGTCTGTCTACCCTGTCTTCCCTGGCTACCCTGGCTACCTTGTCTACCTTGTCTGTCTACCCTGTCTGTTTACTCTCTCTACCCTGTCTACCCTTTCTGTCTACTCTCTCTACCCTATATATCCTGTCTACCCTGTCTACATTGTCTACTGTGTCAACCGTGGTCTACCCTGTCTACCCAGTCTGTCGACCCTGTCTACCCTTTCTACCCTGTCTACCCTCTCTACACTGTCTGTCTACCCTTCTACCCTTTCTATCCTGTCTACACTGTCTACCCTGTCTGTCCACCCTGTCTACCCTTTCTACCCTGTCTACCCTGTCTACTCTGTCTGTCTACCCCATCTATCCTGTCTACCAAGTCTACCCTGACTACCCTGTCTGCCCTGCTACCTACCCTGATGTCTACCATCTCTGTTTACCCTGTCTACCATTTCTATCCTGTCTCCCCAGTCTGTCTACCCTGTCTGTCTACCATGTCTGTCTACACAGTCTACCCAGTCTAACCTGTCTGTATACCCTATCTACCCTGTCTACCATATCTACACTGTCTACCCTGTCTACCTTGTCTACCCTGTCTACCCTGTCTACCCTGTCTACCCTGTATACCCTGTCTACCCTGTATACCCTGTCTAGACTGTCTACCCTGACTACACTGTCTACCCTGTCTTCTACCTTGTTGTCTACCCTCTCTGTCTACCCTGCCTGTCTACCTTTCTAACCTGTCTACCCTGTCTACCCTCTCTACCCTGTCTGTCTAGCCTGTCTATACTGTCTACCCTATCTGTCTACCCTGTCATTCAACACTATTATTTCCTTTCTACTATGTCTACCCTGTCTGTCTACCCTCTCTACCCTGTCTACATTATCTACCCTGTCTACCCTCTATACCCACTCTACCCTGTGTACCTTATCTACCCTGTCTAACCTCATACCCTGTCTATCCTGTCTATCCTGTCTACCCTCTCTAGCCTGTCTAACCTGTCTACTGTTGTTGGACCCTAAAGCCCCTCCAAGGAGGTGGTCGCCCCAAGAGACACCCACAACTTGGTTGATGCAATAGCAAGAGGATTTTTTTTCTGCCACAGCAGAGGTCCCCCAGCCTCGAGAGGAGAAGGATGACTGCTTTGTCTATTATAAGCTCTTTTAAAGGAAAAAACCACAAAATCGGGGGGGGGGG
>NC_022022.1:2035617-2038863 GCF_000317375.1 Microtus ochrogaster
AGTACAAAATCAAAGGGAAAGCCCAAAAATCATTTGTCTACTATTTTGACTAGTTCATTTAATGGTCAGCTAACTCTACTTAATCAGTGTTATAACAGTTACAAGGAGGAACCTTGATCAATGTCATGGTTACAAGGAGGAACCTTGATCAATGTCATGGTTACAAGGAGGAACCTTGATCAATGTTATGGTTACAAGGATGAACCTTGATCAATGTTATGGTTACAAGGAGGAACCTTGATCAATGTTATGGTTACAAGGATGAACCTTGATCAATGTTATGGTTACAAGAAGGAACCTTGATCAATGTTATGGTTACAAGGAGAAGCCTTGATCAATGTTATGGCAGTTACAAGGTCGTCTCACCCCAGTTCCAGGGTCCGGGTCTATACAATGGAGATGGAAAGTACTCAAAGCTCTTGTGCACGTGTTGTTGGTTACCAGGGCCCTGGCTCCCAGGAAGGGGGGTGCAGTAGTGCTAAGGTGCCTCTAAGTCTTTCACTGTGTCTATCCTGTCTGTCTACCCATCTACCATGTCTACCCTGTCTACCCTGTTTACCCTGTCTACATTGTCTACCCTGTTTACCCTGTCAACCCTGTCTACCCTGTCTACTTTGACTACTCTGTCTGTCTACCCTGTCTGTCTACCCTGTCTACTCTGTCTGTCTACACTGTCTGTCTACCCAGTCTATTCTGTTGTCAACCCTGTCGTCTACCCTCTCTGTCTACCCTGTCTGTCTACCCTGTCTACCATGTCTATCCTGTCTACCCTTTCTACCCTGTCTGTCTACAATGTCTGTCTACCCTGTCTACCCCATCTGTTTACCCTGTCTTCCCTGGCTACCTTGGCTACCTTGTCGACCCTGTCTGTCTACCCTGTCTGTCTACCTAGTCTGTCTAACTTGTCTTTCTAACCTGTCTACCCAGTTTGTCTACCCTGTTTTTGTACCCTGTCTACCATGTCTATGCTATCTACCCTGTCTATGTTGTCTGTCTCCCTGTCTCTCTCCCCTGTCTGTCTATCCTGTTTACCCTGTCTACACTGTCGTCTAACCTGTCTACTCTATCCACCCTGTCTTCCCTGTTGTCTACCCTGTCTACCCTGACTAACCTGATTACCCAGTAGTCTACCCTGTGTATCCTCTAAACCCTGTCTACCCTGTCGACACTGTGTGTCTACCCTGTCTACTCTGTCACACGGTCTACCCTGTCTAGGCAGTCAACCCTGTCTGTCAACCCTGTCTGTTTATCCTGTCAACTCTGTCTACCCTCTCTCTCTACCCTGTGTGTCTACTCTATCTACTGTCTGTCTATCCTGTCTGTCTACCCTGTCTACATTCTCTACCCTGTCTGTCTACCCTGCCTCTCTACCCTGTCTGTCTACACTGTCTATGCTGTCTGTCTACCCTGTCTACACTGTCTACGCTCTTTACCCTGTCTACCCTGTCTAACCTGTCTACCCTGTCTACCTTGTCTGTCTACCCTGTCACCCTGTCTGTCTCTCATGTCAGTCTACCCTGTCTATCCTTTCTAGACTTCTACCATGTCTACCCTGTTTACCCTCTCTACCCTGTCTACCCTTTCTGTCTACCCTGTCTATCTAACCTGTCTTTCCTGTCTGTCTACCCTGCCTGTCTCACCTATCTCCCCTGTCTCCCCTGTCTTTCTGCCCTGTCTACCCTCTCTAACCTGCCTACCTTCTCTACCCTGTATACCCTGTTTATGCTGTCTACCCTGTCTTTCTACCCTGTCTATTCTGCCTACCCTGACTACCCTCTCTACCCTGTCAACTGTCTCTACTCTCGCTACCCTGTCTACCATGTCTACCCTTTCTACTCTGTCTACTCTGTCTTTCTACCCTGTCTACCCTGTCTGCCTACTACCATGTCTGTCTACCCTGTCTTTCTGCCCTGTCTACCCTCTCTAACCTGCCTACCTTCTCTACCCTGTATACCCTGTTTATGCTGTCTACCCTGTCTTTCTACCCTGTCTACCTTGTCTATTCTGTCTCCCCCTACTATCCTCTCTACCCTGTCAATTGTCTTTACTCTCTCTACCCTGTCTACCATGTCTACCCTGTCTACCTTGTCTACCCCATCACCCTGTCTACCCTGTCTGTCTACCCTGTCTGTCTACCATGTCTACCCTTTGTAACCTGTCTGTCTACCCTGTCTAAACTGACTAGCCTGTCTACTCTCTCTGTCTACTCTGTCTGTCTACACTCTCTACCCTGTCTGTCTACCCAGTCTACCCAGTCTACAATGTCTAACCTGTCTGTCTATCCGGTCTGTCTACCCTGTCTGTCTACCCTGTCTTCTTTGTCTACCCTGTCTACCCTCTCTACCCTTTTACCCTGTCTACCCTGTCTACCCTCTCAACCATGCAACCCTGTCTACCCACTTTAGCCTGTTTACCCTCTCTACCCTTTCTACTTTGTCTACCACGTCTACCCTGCCTACCCTGTCTTTCTTCCCTGTCTACCCTGTCTGTATAACCTCTGTCTACCCTGTCTTCCCTGTCTACCCTGTCTGTCTATCCTGTCACCACTGTCTACCTTGTCTAATCTGTCTACCCTGTCATTTACCCTTTCTGTCTAATACTGTAAACCCTGTTTACCCTATCCAGCCTCTCTACCATATCTACCCTCTCTACCCTGTTTACACTGTCTATACTGTCGACACTGTCTGTCTAACCTCTCTACCCTGTTTACCCTGTCTACTCTGTCTACCCTCTCTTTCTACCCTGTCTGTCTAGCCTCTTTGTCTATCCTGTCTGTCTACAACATCTGTCTACCCTGTGTGTCTATGCTGTCTACCCTGACTACCCTGTCTGTCTACCTGGTCTGTCTACCCTGTCTAATCTATCTACCCTGTCTGTCTACACTGTCTATCCTGTCTACCTTGTTTACCCTGTCTATCTACCCAGTCTGTCTACCTTTTCTACCTAGTCAGTCTACCCTGTCTGCACTGTCTACCCAGTCTGTCTACCCTGTCTACCATGTCTATCTACCCTGTCTGTCTACCCTGTCTTCCCTGTCTACCCTGTCTACCCTGTCTGTCTACCCTGTCTACCCTGTCTACCCTGTCTACCCTGTTTGTCTACCCTGTCTACGCAGTCTAACCGGTGTACCCTTGTTGAATTAAGAGCGGCGGGGCTGCCTCCTCGTGCGTCCCCAGCACCCTGCCGCCCGCATGGCTAGCTTAGCTTATGCCCCGAAATAATTACACGGAAACTGTATTCTTTTAA
>NC_022022.1:2041469-2046960 GCF_000317375.1 Microtus ochrogaster
GGGACAATCATGGCGACTCACTGACTCAACTTCTTTCTCCCAGCATCCTGTTCTGTTTTCTCCGCCTACTTAAGGGTTGGCCTATGAAATGGGCCTAGGCAGTTTCTTTATTAATAAGAAATCATTCCCACATCATACCCTGTCTAGCCTGTCTGTCTACCTGTCATTTTACACTGTCTACCCTGTCTACACTATCTACCCTGTCTACCCTGATTACCCTGTTTACTCTCTCGACCTTCTCTACCCTGTCTACCCTGTTCACCCTCTCTAACCAACCTACCTACTCTACCCTGTCTACCATGTCTATCCTGTCTAACTTGTCTACCCTCTCTACCCTGTCTACCATCTCTAACTTGTCTATTCTGTCTACCCTATTGGTTCTGTCTACCATGTCTACCGTCTCTACCCTCTCTAACCTATCTACCCTGTCTAACCTGTCTACTCTCTCTGTCTACCCTGTCTAACCTGTATACCCTGCCTAATTTGTCTATGCTCTCTACCCTGTCGTCTACTCTTTCTGTCTACCCTGTCTTCTTTGTCTACATTGGCTTCCCTGTCTACCCTGTCAGTGTACCCTGTCTACTCTGTCTGTCTACCCTGTCTACCCTTTTCCACCCTGTCTGTCTACCCTGTCTACCCTTTTCCACCCTGTCTGTCTATCCTGTCTACCCTGTGTACCTTTTCTGTCTACCCTGTCTACCCTGTCTACACTGTCTACCCTGTCTGTCTACCCTGTCATTTACCCTTTCTGTCTAACACTGTCTACCCTGTCTACCTTGTCTACCCTCTCTACCCTGTCTACCTGTCTACCCTATCTACGCTGTCTACACTGTCTATACCGCCTGTGTAACATCTCTACCCTGTCTATTCTGTCTACTCTGTCTCCCCTTTCTACCCTGTCTACAAAGTGTGTCTACCATGTTTATGTTGTCTACCCTCTCTGTCTACCATGTGTCTATGCTGTCTACCCTGTCTGTCTACACTGTCTAACATGTCTACCCTGTCTACCCAGTCTTCCCTTTCTAACCTGTCTGTCTACCCTGTCTACCTTGTCTACCCTGTCGTTTACCCTTTCTGTCTACCCTGTCTACCCTCTTACCCTTTCTACCTTTTCTACCCTCTTTACCATGTCTACCTTGTCTACCCTCTCTACCCTGTTTACCTTTTCTACCATGTCTAACCTGTCTACCATCTCTACTTTCTCTACAATGTATACCCTGTCTACCCTTTCTACCCTCTCTGTCTACCCTGTCTGTCTACCCTGTCTACCCTGTCTATCTACCATGTCTACCCTGTCTACACTGTCTACCCTATCGTCTACCCTGTCTGTCATATTTTCTCTCTACACTGTCTACCCTGTTTACCCTGTCTATACTGTCTGTCCTGTCAACCCCGACTGTCTACTCTGTCTACCCTGTCTGTCATCTTTCCTGTCTACAATTTCTACCCTGTTTTACTTGTCTACACTGTCTGCCCTGTCTACCCTGTCTACCATGTCTACCCTGTCTACCTTGTATGTCTATCCTGTGTACCCTGTCTACATGGACTTTCTACCTGGTCTGTCTACCCTTTCTAATCTGTCTACTCTGTCTGTCTACATGTCTACCCTGACTACCTTGTCTACCCTATCTGTCTACCCTGTCTGTGTACCCTCTCTGTCTACTCTGTCTACCCTGTCTACTCTGTCTACCCTTTCTACCCTGTCTGTCTACCCTGTCTGTCTACTCTGTCTACCCTGTCTACTCTGTCTACCCTTTCTACCCTGTCTGTCTACCCTGTCTGTCTACTCTGTCTACCCTGTCAACCCTGTCTACCATATCTGTATACCCTGTTGTCTACCCTTTCTGTCTACTCTGTCTCTCTATGCTGTCCACCCTGTCCACCCTGTATATTCTGTTACCTTGTCTATCCTGTCTATCCTGTCTATCCTGTCTACCCTGTCTTTCCCATCTGCACTTTTTGTCTACCCTGTCTACCCTCTCTGTCTACACTGTCTTCCCTGTCTACCATGTCTACCCTGTCTAAACTGTCTACCCTGTCTACCCTGTCTGTCTACCCTGTCTATGCTGTCTACCCTTTGTACCCTGTCTAGCCTGTCTACCAAGTCTACACTGTCTACCCTCTCTACCCTCTCTACCCTGTCTACCTAGTCTACCCTGTCTGTCTACCCTCTCTACCCTATACTGTATCCCAGACTGCTTGAGCTCCTCCAGCTACCAAATTTATTGCAGCCTGTGCATTGGCAAATTCAATTAAAAAAGCTTTCCAATCCAAATATTGACCAGGGGATAAGCAAGCCTTTGCAAGTTTCATCCAGTCAGATGGGGTCATAGCGTATCTATGTAAAGCCTCCACCTGAGCCACCATAAAAGAGACTGAAATGCCATAAATCTGGACAGACTCGGCCAATGTTTTTATAACCTTGAAATCTAACAGCTCATCAGACTCTGAGAGAGTGGAAATATCCGACTTTTCCAGTTCTGACAGACTAGGATATAATTCTGTTTTTCCTTTTCCTGGGTCCTTTTTCCTTGTACCTTTACCTGACCCAACATCAAACATAGCTTTTTCAGAGGCTGCTCTCTCAGATCTCTTTTCCTGTTGGATCTCTAAGGTGGCCTGGCTATTCTCTATTGCTTCGCTATACCTTTGGTCTTTCAAGCAATGCCACACTAGCCTGCAAACTGATCTGACTCCTTTCTTAAGAGCTAAAAAAATTGGGTGCGAAGGTGAAGCGCCCATCTGAAACAAATGTTAGGTTCGTACAATTTCATTTTAAACCATCTGCTTTGGTCGCAGCTCTACTACCCAGCTCTCCCTTCTTCTACCAGTGAGAGTGGAAAACCCGCTTTTGTTGCAGATCCCGAGCCTTACCTGAGGAATGTCCAGTGCATCCCCTAACTGCAGCAAGTTCTGGGCTTCACGGAGAGAGGTTTGGAGGTTCCCTGTATGGACCACCACTTGTCGCGCCCACCTCGACCAGCAAGGAAGACACAACACTGGAGCTCTTCTTGCAAGCAGTTTATTCAGGACCTTGTTCACAGCAATCTTTCTCCTTCTCTTTCTCTCTCTCTCTCCCCCAGCAAACCTCTCCAAGCCCTTAAAAAGCACAGGCTGCAAACCCCAGATTGCTAGGTGGGCACTGCCCAAAGGTCCACGCATATGCAAGAAGCTGACAATCATTGCGTGATAATAGCATGAGTCAGACCTTAGCCATAATAGGAGTTGATTATCACAGAGAGCACTCACTTTCGGGATCTTGGAGGGTGGAAGCCAGCACCATCAGGTGCAGCTCCACTCAGCTCTCTACACCTGTCTACCCAGTCTACCTTGTCTACCATGTCTACCCTGTCTGTCTGCCCTGTCTTTCTACCCTGTATACACTGTCTATCCTGTCAACCCTGTCTGTCTACCCTGTCTATCAACTCTACCCTATCTACCCTGTCTATCTACCCTGGATGTCTACACTGTCTACCCTATCTACCCTCTATACCATGTCCACCCTGTCTAGCCAGGCTGTCTACCCTGTCTGCACTGTCTACCGTGTCTGTCTAACCTGTCTGTCTAACCTGTCCACCCTGTCTGTCTTCCCTGTCTGCCTACGCTGTCTACCTTGTCTACCCTGTCTACCCTGTCTTTCTACCCAGTCTGTCTATGCTGTCTACCTGTCTCCCCTGTCTGTCTACATTGTCTAGCCTTTCTGTCTACCCTGTCTAACCTGTCTGTCTACCCTGTCTCCCATGTCTACCGTGTCTGTCTAAACCTGTCTACCCTGTTTGTCTACCCTGTCTGTCTACAGTGGTTACCTTGTCTACTCTGTTTGTCTACCCTGTCTGTTTACCCGGTCTCCGCTGTCTCCCCTGTCTACCCTGCCTACACCATGTGTCTACCCTGTCTGTCTACTCAGTCTAGCATGTCTCCCGGATCTACCCTGTTTACCCTGTCAACACTCTCTACCCTTGAAGGTGAATGCATAAGTCACAAACAATAGCACACCAGTTTGGAATTATGATTAATAGAATAGTTATTTATTTAAAGGGGAAAAACCTTACAGATCACCATTCCAGATAACAGCCCTCTGCACAATCAGTAATGGAGTATAGTCGCAGGAAGCAGAGCAGAAAGTAAGAGAGAGCAAGGAGGGAAGTGGCTGCTTTTTTAAAGAGAGAGACCATGCCCCAATGGGCTGGTATCTCAGCTGCTATTGGCTGGAGGAGCGGAAAGACCTCCCACAACAAACCCTGTCTAGCCTGTCTACCCTGTCTACCCTGTCCACCTTGTCTACCCTGTCTACACTGTCTATCCTCTCTACGCTGTCTACCCTGTTTGTCTACCCTGTCTACACAGTCTACCCTGTCTGCCTTGTTATACCGTGTCTACCATGTTTACCCTGTCTGTCTAACCTGTCTACACTGTCTACCATGTCTACCCTAACTACCGCATCTACCCAGTCCATCTACCTTGTATACCCTGTCTACCCTATCTACCCTGTATACCCTGTTTACCCTGTCTACCATGTCTGTATACCTGTCTACCCTGACTATGCTGTCGTCTCCCCTTTCTACCCTGTCTACCCTGTCTACCGTGTCTACCCTGTCTACGCTGTCTGTCTACCCTGTCTTCCCAGACTGTCTACCCTGTTTGCCCGGTCTACCCTGTCTGTTTACCCTGTCTGTCTACCCTGTCTATCGGTCTGTCTGCCCTGTCTGTCTACCCTGTCTTTCTACTCTGTCTGCCCTAAATACACTGTCTACACACTCTATCCTGTCTGTTTACCCTGTCTACACTTTCTACCATCTCTACATTGTCTACCCTGTCTGTTTACCCTATCTGTCTACCCTGTCTATCGTGACTACCCTGTCTAACATGTCTGTCTAACCTGTCTGTCTACAGTGTCTACCCTGTCTACCCTGTCGACCCTGTCTACCCTGTCTACCCAGTCTACCCATTGTCTACCCTGTCTGATCAATCTACCCTGTCTGTTTACCCTGTCTTCCCTGTCTGTTTACCCTTACTGTCTACCCTGTCTAACTTGTCTAACTTGTCTGTCTACCCTGTCTTTTTACCCTGTCTACCCAATACACTGTCTGGCTAACTTGTCTGTCTACCCTGTCTACACTGTCTACAATGTCTACTCTGTCTTCTATCCTGTCTACCCTGTTGTGTACCATGTCTGCATACTCCATCTAAACTGTGGTCTACCCTTTCTAACCTGTAAACCCTGTCTGTCTACCCTGTCTATCATGTCTACAATGTCTGTCTCTCCTGTCTTCCCTGTACCATCTCTACCCTGTCTAGCCTATCTACATTTTCTTCCCTCTCTATCCTGTCTTCACGTTTACCCTGTCTTTCTACCCAGGCTTCCCTGTCTGTCTATCCTGTCTACCCAGTTGGTTTACCCTGTCTACCCTATCTACCCTGTCTACCCTGTCTACCCTGTCTACCCTGTCTAAACTGTTTACCTTTTCTACCCTGTCTGTCTACCCTGTCT
>NC_022022.1:2047060-2047693 GCF_000317375.1 Microtus ochrogaster
TACCTTTTCTACCCTGTCTGTCTACCCTGTATATCCCATGTCTCTAACCTATATACCCTGTCTACCTTGTCTACCCTGTCATCTACCCTGTCTACCCTGTCTATCCAGTCTACCCTATCTGAACACTGTCTATCTTGTCTACCCTGCCTGTCTACCTGTCTAACCTCTCTACCCTCTCTACCCTGTCTACACTGTCTACATTGTGTGTCTAACCTGTCTGTCTACCCTGTCTGTCTACCTGTACCCTGTCTACCCTGTCTACATTGTGTGTCTACGCTGTCTGTCTACCCTGTCTATCCTGCCTGTCTATTCTGTCTACCCTATCTACCCTGTCTATCCTGTCAGTCTACCTTGTCTATGTACCCTGTCTACCATGTCTATCGTGTCTATCCTCTCTACCCTGTCTCCCCTCTTTTTTTACCCTATCTATCCTGTCTGCACAGTCTACCTTGTCTACCCTGTCTACCTTGTCTACCCTGTCTAGCCAGTCTGTCTAGCCTGTATGCCCTGGCTATCATGTCTGTCTAACCTCTCTGACTAACCTGTCTACCCTGTCAGACTACCATGTCTGTCTACCCTGTCTACCCTGTCTACCCTATCTACCCTGTCTACCCTGTCTACCCTGTCTACCCT
>NC_022022.1:2047793-2050322 GCF_000317375.1 Microtus ochrogaster
AAACCCTGAAGTAACCAGCTACCCCAAGACGTGGTCAAGCATCCCAACTGTCTGACGCCCACACATCAGCAGGAAGTAGTCTTGTTAGACGTGATGCCCCATTCCTGCCCATCTGTTACCTTTAACCTCCCAATTCTCATAATAAATATAAGGGTGAAATGTTATCATTTCTATCACCCATAGTTCTGCCAAAATGTCTAGACACCTGAAGCACTGGCACTTCTGGGTTCCAGAGCGAGGCATGCGCCATCAAGTGTTGTGGCAACGTAGCCATCCAGGGCCTCAAAGCCTGTGTGATCTTGATCTACCCTGCAGAAGCTACAGCTATGTAAGCCACGTCAGTATGCACATATGCTAGGCGGTTTCAAAACTGGACTCGCCCACTCCGTGTTTTCTTCTCAGCACCAGCTCTCCCCAGGCCTGTGCACGCACGTGTCTTTTCCTCTCTCTAATAAACATCCTTCCTGTGTACACATTCACGGCTGTAGGATGCTTCAGATGTCATGTCTGTGGTTTCCATGCCTCACATCTTGCTGCCTGACTTTTAACAACAGAGATGAAACAGGGCCAAGGAAAAGGAGCTCAGGCCCAGAGCTGAGCCCAAGCAATGGCCGTCACCTTAGGGAGCAACACATTTCCGGGCCATAAGGACCTAGCCGCACCTACCCGCACCCTCAGAGAAAGCCCAGACATTGTACAGCTGTGGTTTCAAACCCACAACACGAGGAGAGGATGGCCCCAGTTTGAGTTTATTGTTAGGACTTGGAAACAGAGGTGATCTCTGTCCATTGCTAACTGTCCTGAGAGCGTCTGTTAGCTTGACAAGTTCAATTTTCTTTTATTTGGCTTCCTTAATGGTTAACAAATCTGCAGATAAAATAATATGGTTGTCATTCTGTCTACTTGCCTTATTTCCCGGCAAAAATCACAGACAAGATCTAGACTATAAAGCAGACTGGTAGGAGCGCTGGCTTCACACGGTGTCCCAAATATTAAAGGACACTTGAGGCTGAGACATGGAGTCTGAGGACTCAGTGGAAGAAATGTTTTCTTAGTATTTGTCGTTATTATTAATGTGGGTGCTGCCATTCCTGTTTCGAGAATTGACATAAACAACTTTTCAGATAAATACATTCTCTTTGTAGTGGGAGCGAAGCACATTTATCTAGATATTTTCTCATCACAGACATGGATGTGATCCCTGTATTTATTATCACCAGTATTACTGTTGGAAGTCAGGCATGGTGCTACACATCTCTTACCAGCATTTGTGGTGGCACAGGCTTTTAATCCCAGCACTTGGGAGGCAGAGGCAGGCGGATCTCTGTGAGTTCAAGGTCTACAAGAGCTAGTTCTAGGACAGACAGGCTCGGAAGCTACAGAGAAACCCTGTCTCCGGGGAAAAAAGAAAAAAGAAAGGAAAAAAATGAGGGTATTACTGAAATTTTGTTTGGGGGGAAAATTACTGATGCCAGGAAGTAGTGGTACAGGCCTTTAATCCCAGCATTAGGGGGGCAGAAGCAGGAGAATCTCTGAGTTCAAGGCCACCCTGGTCTACAGAGAGTTTCAGGACAGAGAAACCCTGTCTTAAAACAATAAAACAAAAAGTTTAAAAATTGACTGTTTATACGAAAATAGTAACAATAAATTGTGGGGTCTCCAAACTTGGAAGAAGCAAACTTCACGGTAAGAACTGCATAAACACCGGGAAGGAAGAACAGTCCTTGAGCACACGCTGTGGGAAAGTAAAAGGTGGTACTGTAAACCTTAAAGCAAAATTTCAAAATTTATCACGGCCAATGAGCCAATAAAATAGCGAAAATGTCATGAGGGTAAACCCACAGACTAAAAGCAGGACCCGTTGCGAGAGGGGCGTGATGTTTGCAGGTAAGTGGTGCTCATGAGCCTCAGGGTCTGCATCTCTTTGGAAACCGTGGAGATTTCTCACGACGGGGGAAGAAAAGCCGGGCTGTAGGTGGCAGATAGACTTAGAACATAAATGTGCGTCCGAGAAAGCTAGCACACGCATGCGGAGAAGTGACTGCGTGTTCAGAGCACAGGGTGGGTGGGGCTGAGTCGCGGCTGCGGAGGGGGGGAAGCAGGAGAGACACCGTGATCAGGCGGGTGGGCTTTCCCAGGCTGAGGCTCACCCATTGCACTTGGGGTGTGCTGACCTCTGCGATTTTGCTCCCAAGTGCGGGAAACTGGACTGCATAATTTGTGGCAGTGGGGAACTGTGTTCACTCTCTCCCCTAGTTTTCCTTGTAGTTAAAAAGAGGTGGTCTGATTTTGTTTAAGGGGGGAGGGGGAGGCTGATGTTTAACTACAAGCACTGTTGGACACTTGTTCTCTTGTGGATGCGCTTCTCTTTGCTTTCTTTTCCTTGCGGTGGTCATACTAATCCGAGTTCCATCTAACGTCCTGTGTGGGTGTACGTTTGATGTGTACAAAAGGAGCGAAAGCAATCCTAACGTCCCTAAAAGACGGTAAAGATGTTTCTGTCACTGGCAAGTGCCTGCTTTTGTTTGT
>NC_022022.1:2051162-2058629 GCF_000317375.1 Microtus ochrogaster
CTCCCTTTTCTGGCTGTCTTGCAGCCTGGTGTTACCCTATAACTCAGTTACAGTCTAGAGCAGATAGGCAGAAGCCTGTGGGGATGGTACTCTTCCCTGAACAAACTGTTTGCATACCTTCTGCCTGCCCATCCTAGTCTCTATTTCCTGCCCAGAATATCGGTGTGAAGTCATCTTCTGCTATGAGAATAAAAATCTCAGGGTAAGGTGTCTGAACGGAAACAGGAAGACTCTGTTTAATTACAGCTGTGGTAGCGATATTCGATATTCATAAATTTGTGCCGGTACTCATTGACAAATGAGAGTACTTAGCTGTTTGAGCCGTTGCTAATTAAGTTCGCTGTTAACATTTCCAAAATTAGTCTGAAAGGATAGAGTACTGGTCCATTCTCTGGTCACACAGAAAAATTGCGAGGGTGGCAGGCAGAAGAGGAGAAAAGAGCAAGCTTGCTACATTGCTGGGAATCAAACCCGGGTCTCCCGCGTGGGAGGCAAGAATTCTACCATTGAACCACCAATGCATACTCAAGAAGGTTTTGTGACAGCACATTGAGCAAAGGTAAGAGAAACCACGTGTCTCCGTGAATTTTTACTGAAAACAGCTATGTAAACCGTTTCCTCATGACTTTTTGAATTTTCGAGTCCTGACGAGGAAACACATGTCCTCCTACATGCTAGACTGTGATAAATTGGGCCAGATTTGCCACTCAAGGACTTTCGGGGCATGACTTTCAGCTCATTAGAAAGGAAATGCTAATTCCAGTTCCAAACTCATGGCTCTGAAAAGCCTCCTTTTAAGTTTGCCAGTGCCCAAACCATGCTCAGTTCAGATGTCGTGGAAACACACTGGACGTAGATCCTGGGGACAATTCTATACCACACCCTATTTGTGTGAACAAGCGGAGGAACACCCTTCTCGGGGAGTCTTCATCCTCGGTCCACTGGAGTAGACAGGAAGAGGGAGAGGTGTGAACGAAGCTTGAGCCTACTTCCTCTCTGCATATGCTTCCTGGTTTGTACTCAGTACAATGGGGCATCTCAGGCACCATCCTGCCCTCACCTCTATTACGAATTGTGTCCCCTTGTACTGTAAGCCCAAAAGAACCCTTCCTCTCTTAATTTTCCTAATGTCAGGTGTTTGGTCAAAGCAACAAGGAAAATAACCAATCCAAGGAATAATAGAGAAGGTTGTCAGCATGATAATTCTGCTTGTACGGAGAGAACATGCACCCCCACATCCAACACAGACAAAAGCAAGTCATAAAGAAAACAGAAGAGCACTGGGCATGGCTTACACATTTAATCCTAGCATTTGGGAAGCAGATCTCCATGAGTTCAAGGTCAGCCAGGGCTAGGGCTACATAGAGAGACCTTGTCCAAAAAAAAAAAAAAAAAAAAAAAAAAAAAAAAAAAAAAAAAAGGAGAAAAGAAAAAGGAAAAAGATGAGGAACAAATGTCTGGGACCATCAAATTTCCCCTTTCGGTTGGACAAGCTGTTTGCAGGAGCGAGGTGGGCTGACTTCAGTCAGTCTTCTCTGGGCCTGTGCCAACCCCAAGGACTCAGTTATTATCACTGGAAAGCAACCATGGAATACCAGGCATGCCAAGGCCCAGGGAGCCATTTCCATCAGTGAAACAGAATCAGACATGTCCTGGGGTTAGCATTAGGAGACAGGACTTTCAGTTATTATGCCTAAATTCCATAGGCCCAGATCTTCAAAAGGAGATTCAGAATGTGTAAAATCAACCAAGTGAGACAGCAGAGATTAAAAGTAAGATGTTAGAGAAGGCAGCTTCCCTAAAGGGATTAGTAGCAAGTTACACATCGCAGAACACCTGATCAGGGAACTATATCCTTAAGCAATTGAGAATGTCCAATCTGGGGCTGGAGATGGCTCAGGGGTTAAGGCCACTGACTGCTCTTCCAAAGGACCCACGTTCAATTCCCAGCATCCACACAGTCACCCATAACTCTTACTCCAGTCTCAGGGTCTGGTGCCTTCTTCCGGCCTCCTAGGGCCTCAGGCACACATGGGTTGTGCATTTATATATGTTGGCAAAACCCTATACATATATAAAAAACTTAAAAATATAAAAATATTCAAACTGAGATTTAAGGACAAAAAAAGAATTTTTAAAAAATGGACAGATTCATGAATTCTAAGATAAACTTAAATGATCTAATATGGGAAAACTGGGCCTCATGAAAACTGTGGGTAGAGGAGAAGGAAAAATGCTTGAAGAAATAATGGCTGAAAACCCCAGCCATGGCGAAGATTATAGTGTGGAGTATCTGCCAGAGAAGACTACTCTGGTGTGGGAGCTCCTTCACTGTGTGTTGTCTTATTGCTTAATGAATAAAGAACTGCTTTGAGCCTATGGCAGGGAAGAACAGAACTAAGCAGGGAAAGCTAGGCTGTATGCTGGGAGAAAGAAGGGCGGAGTCAGAGAGAAACCATGGAGGAGCTGCCAGAGACAGACACCAGAACTTTAGCCAGTAAGCCACAGCCACGTGGCAATATACAGATCAAAAGAAATGGGTTAAATTAATATAAGAGTTAGCCAATAAGAAGCTAGAGCTAATGGGCCAAGCAGTGATTTAATTAATACAGTTTCTATGTGATTATTTCGGGTCTAAGCTAGCCAGGTAGCCGGGAACCAACAAGCAACCCCTTCTCCAACACTACTCAGACGCGGGTTTAGACCAATAGAAAGGCATTAGTAAGCCAGGCATGGTGGTGCAGGCCTTTAATTACAGTACTTGGGGAAAAGAGGCAGGCGGGTCTCTGAGTTTGAGGACAACCTGATCTATAGAATGAGTTCCATAACAATTGTTACACAAGAAAAGCTCTGTCTCACAAAACAAAAACAAGAAAGGAAGTCATGATTAGGAGCTGGTGGTGACCATACTGGGTGTTCAGGATCCCAGTGTAGATGGAACCTTTCTCAGGGTGAGCTTTTAAGCACAAAAACCTCATTCTGGGGTAACACGCCTAAGTTAACAAGAACAGTTCGCCAGAAGCAGAACCACAGAATCTAAAAAGCAAGGTTAGTACATTTAGAGACTTTCTCAGACCTGTGGACTTTGATGGACTAGGTCATTGTTTTCATTTTGGCAAGCGCAGCTGTCTACAGTGGAGTTTACAGCTTGAATGGACTTCCCCCAGGGCATCACCTGGGCTAAGGGAGGTCTGGGCCTGTTGCAATTGAAGGAAGAGATGCAAAGATTTGAGAAACTCAGTCCAGGAGTCTTTGTGCAGAATAAGCCCCAGACAGGCTGCAGTCAACTCCAGGGAAAACAGGGTTGTATATGCATGGGAACAGAGAGGAAACGCATGTCAGATTTCTTTCTGCAATTCCCAAGACTCCATCTGACAGCATGTAAAAGAGGACACAGCAAGGAAAACCTATAACATAATCTTTTTGTCTACTGTGAAGATGTGCCTTTGCCGAGGTGCCTTCTGATTGCTTTAATAAAGAGCCAGTAGCTAGGCAGGAAGAGTGGGGGGCGGAGAGAAGGAAAGTGAGATAGGAAGAGGTTAGATGGGACTTCCAGCTAGAGAGAGGAAGAGGAGATGAACTTAGGCATCAGAGGACATAGAGAGGAAACAGAAGGTACAAAATGGAAGAGAGGTAAGAAGTCACAGGGCAATTGTAGGCTAATTTAAGTTCTAAGAGCTAGTGGGACAAGCCTGAGCTGGAGGCTGAGCTCTCATAATGAATAAACCCATGTCATTATTTGGGAGCTGGCTGGCAGAACAGAAAAAGACTTATTAAAATAATATTTATCTTCTAAAAATTGATAAAAAAAAATTCAGGCATAGAGCTGAAATTCCAACATTGGAAAAGCTGAGGCAGGAAGATGGGGAGTTCAAGGCCATGTTCTACACATAGGGAACTGAGGCCAGCCTGGGCTACATAAGGTCCTTCTTTAAAAAATAATTCATCTAAAGAAGGCCATTTCCTGAGGTGCTGAAATATTTCACTGAGAGATGACACACTGCTTAAACTGGAAAGGGAAGAATGTCACTTAAACATGGTCTGTGAAAAACAAAAGGATGTCAGACAACCCTATAGCAAGTACTAAAAGAGTTTTAGAAAATACACCTCCAAAGGAGAGAAAAAATTAATGAATTTTTTAAAAAGTAAAATATATAAACACTAAAATAGGGCAACTGGGCTCCCTCACCCCCAGAAAAACTTAGATCATTGGTCAAAGACATGGGGACAAGAATGGGAACCAAAGCTCATGTCAGAACCAAATTAATTCAAATTGACACAGAAAAATGGCAAAAAAAAGAAAGAAAAAGAAAAGAAAGAGAGAGAGAGAGAGAGAGAGAAAAGAATGCCTCCATTGTGAAGAACTCCGAGATTGCCGTTGACTGCGGTGACTGTTTTGTTATTTCAAAGAGTCTGTGTGCAGCGGGTTTCCTCGTTGGCTCTTTGAAAGGATCCCAGGGAATGACTTTTAACTTTTATTTTTTATTTGATTATCCCGTTGTTGTTTTGAGTAGGGTCTTACTGTGTACCTCTGGCTGAACTCACTATGTAGGCCAGGCTGGTCGTAGCTTCTCGAAGTGCACCAGACACAGCAAAGACTTGGAAGGGAATAAAAATGTCTTGCGAACAAAAGCACAAAAAGAAAATGAAAGTAGCGAGGACCGAACTTTTTACCTTTATCTCATCACACACCCTCACTAGCCAACTGAACCACAGAAGAAAACAGGAGTACTTTCTCTCATTGCAGCAAGAGGAAGTCTCTAGCTCGATGCTAGCCGCAGCCACAGCCTTTAGTGTCTCAGGCCACTCAAAGGAGACGATAACTAGAAACAGATCCATCCGCGCCCCGCTGGCTTCCAGCGGAGCAGCGGGTAGTCGAGTTACCGCGCAGGCATCCCGGGAGAAGGGGACGCCAGGGTCAGTGCTAGGCGGAACTGAACCGAGGCTTGGCCAATTGTACAAGCGCTGGTGACGTCCGCGTCGTTCGGTGTGTGGCTCGCCGTGATCGTATAGTGGTTAGTACTCTGCGTTGTGGCCGCAGCAACCTCGGTTCGAATCCGAGTCACGGCACTATCGTCCTTCTGCCCGGCGATCTTTTGCTCCAGCTCTGAGCTCGTCCCTGCCAAGGCTCTCCTCTGCTCTGCAGAGCACAAACACCGGGAACTGCCCTCTCAAGCTCTGGGAGGGGCGACAACATTCCCCCTCTCCACTTCCTCCACGCCATTATCTACAATAGCGGCCAGCAGGTGGCAACCTTACACTAGGGCCAGCAGGCACTCACAGCCTCACAGATGTTCCTAGAATCACCTCCCAAGATCTGAGATTCAGGCAGATTTCCAAATTCAGCTCCTTTTTTTGTATTTATATTTTCTTAGGTGCTATTTAGCATACATTTGTATATCAACGTATCACCATCTCCTTGAAGTACTTTATCAGTAAAATTTTAAGGTTTGGCCTATGACACATCAAATTAAGTTGGGTGATACTAGGGTTCAAACCCAGGACCTTGTACATGCTAGGCAAGCCCTATACTACCTTATACCCACAGCCTCAAATTCATGCTTATGTATAGTGTTCTACAGAAATAAAGTTGATGGCATTTTGCTCTCCACCACGGACAGTGTTAAGTTGTTCTGACACCGTGTATTAACGCTGTTTTCTTTCCCTCTCTGAACTACTTCAGCTGAAACCCAATTGATTAAATAACTACGAATTGATTTCAAATCTCATTATTCATCCTTTATGTGTTTGTGCCTCCTGTTGCTGCTCACCCATTGTCTAGTCTGCCGTCGCTTTCACTAACTCTAAAGTCAAGTAGTTTGTCCTTTTCCTCCAACGACACACCACTGGGCCTAGCAACCACACTCCTGAGCAGGCCCATGTTCAGAAATAGTTGTCCAGCAAAAATGAATTTCTCATTTGTTTTGTTTTGGCATCTTTTGTCTTATTGTGTTTTTTTTTGTCTTATTGTGTTTATCTGTTTTTATTTTCAGTGTTTTGTTTTGAAGAATGTGAGAGAGAAAGGGCATGAACGTGAGTGGTTGGGAGGATTCGGGAGGAGTCATAGGAGGGAAAAACAATAAAAATACATTGTATGCAAAAAGTTGTGCCATTATGTCTGCCTATATTTCATCTTCTTATATAGTTCAAAATATTCTGGGATCTTACCCTTCACAATCATTGTGAGTACATGCCTTCCAATATGGGCTGGTTGTCCCCTGTGGCCAAAAACTCCAGTAGGCCAGGCAGGGACTGTTGGAGAATTATTATTTTCAGATGTGTGACTTTTGTTTATACTGCATTTTTTTAACTCTGTGAAGCTGTTGGTTTTTTGCCTGTGTAAAACACCTGATAGTCTAATAAAGAGATGAACAGCTGGATGTAAGGGTGATCTGGCTGCGACATCTGTAACCCCCTTGATCGCCAGGGTTGATTCGGCTGATCTGGATGGCTAGGCGGGTGTCCCCTTCCTCCCTCACCCCTCCATGTGCGTCCCTCCAGAAGCTGCGCTCAGTCAAAGAGGACGACCTTCCCTGAATAGAGGAGGACGGGTCTTCAATCAAGGGTATATGAGTAGCTGTGCTCCCCTGCTAGAACCTCCAAACAAGCTCTCTAGAGATGAACGGCCAATAGTGAGGCAGAAGCAAGGATCGGCAGGGCTGGTAGGCAGAGAGAATAAATAGAAGGAGAAATCTGGAAGGAAAGGAGCAATGAGAGAACAAGGGAAGGAGGACATCAGGCCATCCATACGGCCAGCCATGGAGAAAGAGTGGAAGTAAGATACACAGAAGAAAAGGAAATAGCACAGAGGCAAAAGGTAGTCAGAATAATTTAAGAAAAAAAGTCAAGCTAAGGCCGGCATTCATAACTTAGAATAAGCCTGTGTATGTGTGATTTATTTAGGAACTGGGTGGCGGGTCCCCCAAGAGTAAAACATCCACAACATGGAATGCACTTACAGACCAATATATAATGCTGTATTGGTGAATCCTAAGTTGGAATGGAGAGCCGAAGATGTTGGAGATGCCAGGCTTGTAGGCCTACCTCCAGCAAGGACAGGCACAAAGTTCTGGATCAATCCAGCAGCCTGTAGCAGCTCAGATTTCCACCCTGCTGTCATATAAATCTGCTTGCTTTTCTGCCTTTTTGCTCATCTCTCTGTCCCCCCTCCCCAGTTAGGTCTTGGTAGGGTGATCCCCAATAGAACTTTTCTACCCACAGAGTAGTCCAATTGGGTAGTTTCTCTGTCCAGTCAATTATACTCATTTCACCCTTTTGGAATGGGGATGTTTATGGCTTGCCATTGTATATTGAAAGTATGTAACTTGAGATTTTGATTTCATAGTGAAGAATCCAAGAATAAGAATAAAGAAATAGGGTGGTGGTGGCGCATGCCTTTAATCCCAGCACTCGGGAGGCAGAGGCAGGTGGATCTCTGTGAGTTCGAGACCAGCCTGGTCTACAGAG
>NC_022022.1:2058729-2060266 GCF_000317375.1 Microtus ochrogaster
ATGTAGAAATACAGAAGTATAAAGTTGTAAGCCCAGAAGAATGTTAGCAGCTTTTTCAACAGCTTAAGGATTAATTGTTAACAGTGGGGTACTTTGCTTTACAACCCATAGCTCTGTCTGCAAGGCTGAAGCGGCCCTCTGCAAACCAAGGGTCAGCTTTTAGATAACCCCAGCCACTCATGACCAACAATTGATGTGAGCTGAGTTAGCCTTGAAAGGATGGGGTTATACCCTGTCCCTGCTCTGTAGCACTGGCAGCATCGGAGGAGAGCAGTACTCCAGTGGACACTGTTGGGGAGCGCCAGGGAGAACAACAAGTTAAAGACAAACGCTCCTGTCACTAAAACCCCTGCTGATGGAAATAGTAAAAAAGGGCAATTTGTATCTGAGTTTTACCTTGAAATTGTAAAAATTTCTTGTTGCTTCTTGTTATGAAAAGGGGAGTCCGGAAACAGCCCATGACCACAGCCATCTCTGGCTGTGGCCTCAGCTAGCTGGTAAGCTTTTGTGCCCCATGGAGATTTTTTTTTAATTTTTATTTTTTTTCCTGGAATAAAGTATGCTTCTGGCTTACTAGACTTTGGTGGTCTGTCCCCATCTTTGCGCTACCCCTATGGACCCAACAATAGTTAAGAATTGTCTTGAGTCTCAAAAGTGACTGAGCTGCTGTATGGTGCTAGAACTGTTGAGACTATGGGACTCTTGAAGGTGAATTGAATGCCCTTTGCTATATGAAATGGCTCTGATGGAGGAGGAGCAGAATGTTCCTGCGTGAATATAAAATATCCGCTCCAGGCTCTCGGGATGGAGTACATGTTCCCCTGTTAAGGGGCTATCCAGAGAGCTTGTCTTTCTCTGCCCACCAAGATGTGGATACGGATACGCACAGTGCAAGGGCTGAGCCACTGTAGCTGCCCTGCCTTCTCCCCTGCAATGCTCTACAGTCTCTGAAACAAACAAGAGTAAACCTCTCTTCCCTTAGGGTGCTCTGCCGGGTCCCTGTCACTTCAGTGAGGAAAGTGAGTGGTGCGAGCAGAGATACAAGGAGGAGGCATAAGCTAGACTCGGCAAGCTGAACTTAGGGCCTGAGTCTGGACACCTGGTTTTGGAGGACACCAATGGGCACATGCAGACAGGTCACTGGAAGCAGCAGATAAATGAAGGACACTTTATAGTTTTCATTTACATGCGATTCTTTTTTTTTTTTCTATTTTTGTAAATATGGTGACCCCGATATGTGGCAAACGTTTGGTTTTGTTTGTTTGTTAATGTTTTCCAAGGCAGGGTTTATCTGTGTGATCCCCGTTATCCTGGAACTTGTTTAGTAGACCAGGCTGGCCTCAACTCATTGATCCACCTGCCTCTGTCTCCTGAGCGCTGGGATTACAACATGGGTTACCATACTTGTCAAGTTAAATACATTTTTGCAATAAACTCTTGTGCCCCCGATTTTATTTTATTTTATTTTATTTTTTTTATTTTATTTTATTTTTTTTTGGTTTTTCGAGACAGGGTTTCTCTGTGGCTTTGGAGCCTG
>NC_022022.1:2061121-2065955 GCF_000317375.1 Microtus ochrogaster
AAAACAAACAAACAAAAGAAAGAAAGAGTTGAATGGCCAATAGCTACGCAGGAGAGGATAGGAGGATTTCCCGGGAGAGAGAGGAAGAGGAATCTAGGCAACTGGATTTCACCAAAGACTCTTAAAAAGTCAGACATAAGGTACAGATCAGAGGTAACCAAGCCATGTGGAAGAATGCAGACTAAAAGAAACAGGTTAAGCTGGGCTGTGCTGGCACACGCCTTGAATTCCAGCACTCCAGAGGCAGAGGCAGGCAGATCTTTGTGAGTTCGAGACCAGCCTGGTCTACGAGAGCTAGTTCCAAGGCAGCCTCGTAAACGACAGAGAAACCCTATCTCGAAAAACAAACAAAACAAAAAAAAAAAAAGAAAAGAAAAAAAGAAAAGAAACAGGTTAATTTAAGTTAAAAGAGTTAGTGGGACAAGTCTAAGCTAATAGCCAGGCTTTTTTAAAATAAGTGTTAATAAGTCTTCATGTAGTTACTTGAGGGCTGCTGAACCTGATGAGAAAGTGTAACTACATGTTTTCCCGAAAGCAAATGTTTTATCTCCTGCTTTACTTAGAGAGATTCACTGACTCCTTTGGCAAACATGGGGGTCATGCCAGACCCAGGTGAGGAATTTAACTCGTCTAACACATGTAAAGAAAACAGATCTGCTGTTCAAGTAGCTTCCGTCTCTGCGCCTTGGGGCACAGCACTGGCCCATCTTAAGGTACATAGGTCTGGTACCTGTGGCTATTTATTTTAGCTTAAGAATTGCCCTGGTTGTACAAGATTTCTCAGAATGGCCTATGGGGCTATTTTTGCTGTGTTGTAACTCAGCAACCACTTATCACAGGTGAATGAGATTTGTAAAACCTGCCCAGCAACTTAGAGAATTTTCTCTCTACAGGGGTCGAATGATCTCATGTACTTCGTGTTGGTGGAAGATAGAGGTCTGCTGGTACACACCAAAAACAGCGACAAGGCTGTGAGACCATAGCGGCGAGCAACCATCGGCTATTTGGGATTGGAGATAATTCTAGGTGATTTGTCTCTGATCCTGCAACACTCCATCCAGCTCTCCGCTAGCAAGAAAGTTCACCAAGCCAACGGGGCAAAGGGGAGGAGTGTGATGTCAGTCCTGGGTGCAGGTTGGAGGCGGGGTCTATGCAGATAAGGAGCGCGCAGGGACTGTCACATCCGCAAACTCTGCGGAAACGCGAGGGATTTCCAGCGCGGCGTGGAAGTCACCGCGGGTTCATGAGTAGCAGCGGGGCCCAGGAATGGGGTGCGCGTCCGGGCAAGTTCTGAAGTATGCACGGCGAAATGACCGTATGCTCAGAGAGTAGGACCGGTGGGGCTGAGTCTGGGCTGCAGGACAGCGAAGCATACTTATCTAGCAGGGAAGATACCATGATCACGTAGGTGGCTTTCCCAGGGCGAGGTTCACCCATTGCACTTGGGGTGTGTTGACCTCTGCGATTTCCCCAAATGCGGGAAACTCGACTGTATAATTTTTGCTAGTGGAGGATTGCGTTCGCGCTCTCCCCTGATGTTAAGTCGCGTTTGTGCCTCTAGTTAACTGAGATAGATGTGTAGCACCGGATTTTTATTTTCCTCTAAGCATGCACCTGCTTTTTCCTATTTGATAAGGAAATTGGTGTTGGCTTTATAGAAGTTATCCTTAGGAAATCATGTACTATACTAATGAGAGAACGTCGAAAGCTTTGAAATTATGAGTTTTTTTTACCTGGAAGCGGGAGTTTTTTTTGGCAACTGTGCCAACTCCAGCTTTTTTTCCCCCTTGGTTTCTGTCAGACCCTGACTCGGGAACAGCACATCCCTTCTCAAAGAGTGTTTTAAATTACCCTTAATTGATACCGTTGTTAGGAAGCAATTCTCTTTTTTTTTGTCCCTCCTCAGGTGTTTTTACTGTTACACACACACACACACACACACACACACACACACACACCCTCATCCTAGTGGAATATCGTCTTCCCAACACGCTCCAGTCGCTTAATAGTCACCATTCTCTCGGATATGCCTTGGGGCTCCACCGGGCTCCGGATCCCCTGATCCCCGCGGTGCGTAGCCACACGTACACCCCCAACCAACCCTCGCCTCGCCGGTCTCTCTCCACTCCGGGTCAAGTTCGTCCACCTCTCCCGTCCGGACTTTCTGAGCACGGGCACCACACTCGCCGCCTTTCCCACGCAGGCCCCACGGCGGTTCCAGCCCACACCAGCCCCCCTCGCGTCCGTGCTCGGGGTCTGCAAAGGGCCGGACCCTAAAGCACACTTGGGCTCCTTCCCCGACCCCCGGGTGGCTGCGGGGTCATAAAGTACGCGCGAGGTCGGGAAGCGGGGCGTCCGGCCTGTTGGCTCTGAGTCTTCTAGCTCCGGATGCTCGGCTGCGGGCGGGCGGGCGGGCTTCCCAGGTGTGGCCGCTGCGGTGACGCTGGACTCACTAAGGAGACGGGGCATTCATTTGTGCATCGTCTCTGTGGCGCAATCGGTTAGCGCGTTCGGCTGTTAACCGAAAGGTTGGTGGTTCGAGCCCACCCAGGGACGATGGCCCTCGGGCTTTTAACAGTCAGTGGCTAGTGTGCGAGCATATTGATTGTTAGTTTGAAAGTACACGCTTCTACTGCTTTCTCAGCAAGCCTCCGAAAATCCCTAACTAAAGTGCCTGCCGACGCTTTTTATTTACGGCCTGGCCCACTGGCAGGGAAAACAACAAAGCTAATTTTTATTTTGGGCGGGAAGGGTGACACCTGTGGACAACCCCCACCTGCTGTCTTTAGTTGACTTGGGGATGGGTAGAGTGAGAATCCTTTCTTAATAAAGGAAAATTATGGAAAACAAGTCACCAAAGCACAGGAAACGGACCAGATTTTAATAAAACAGGTAAAGTACACCACCGGCTAAAGATTTGCATACGACAAGGGTGATCTCAACGTAATTCCTAATCACAAACCTTAGAACCGATTTCGAAAACCATGTGGTGTGGAAACACCAAAATAAACCACAGAAACGGGCAGGCCCGACGGTGTTTGGTAAAGGAATCCGGGAACTGGCAGTGGTGGTTTTGGCCTCTGTAGGCAGGCAGCGTCTAGGAAGGCTCTGGACCGCTGGTTTGCTCCCCAGCTCTTTGGAAGGACCCCAGGACAGTTCGCCCCCTACCCAGGTACCCCAGTCACCGTGGAGAGGAGGGCGATGGAGGGCTATCAGGTGCTTGGGGAAAATAGTACACCTGCAAGAGTGGCATCGATCCACCGACTTCACAGTTAGCCACGGGCCTCACCACCCAACTGAGGTACAGACGCGTTCACTCGCGCGGTCGCTGCTCCCAAGCTCCCAACCCAGCTGCGTTGGAGAAATCACTTCTGCAGGACAGGCCGGTCAGAAGTCTCGAAAACCAGCTCAGGCTGGCCTGCTCCCAGCGCTGACCTGTGCCCAAGCGAGGCGGACTACTCCGCCCCTGCACCAAGGCCAGAAGGGAACAGATGGACATCTGGACCGAGCCACGGTCTTATAGTACTCTGTGTTGTGGCAGCAGCAATCTGGGTTCGAATCCGAGTCATGGCACTATTGTCTCTCTTGCCCATCCCAGCATACTGCTGTCTTATCCCCTGTACCCCACACCAAGCTAATTTATTTATTTATTTATTTATTTATTTATTTATTTATTTATTTATTTATTTATTTTGGTTTTTTCGAGACAGGGTTTCTCTGTAGCTTTGGAGCCTGTCCTGGAACTCCCTTGGTAGACCAGGCTGGCCTCGAACTCACAGAGATCCGCCTGCCTCTGCCTCCCGAGTGCTGGGATTAAAGGCGTGCGCCACCACCGCCCGGCCACGCCAAGCTAATTTAATGTCTTGCCACAGACTCCAGTCTCCCTTGTTCAAGCCCAGTTGACCGAGGAACTCAAACATTATCTTTATGGTTTGCTGCTTGCAGTCTTCTCTGTCAATCACGCTGTCTCAGGTGAACTCACAAAATCGCCTTCACTGTCAATCACCATAAGACCCAGGGCATAGTAAACACCATCTTTCACTCAAGTCTGGGATAACATGACCCCCCCCAACTCACGAGAGACTGTGAAACGAGAAAATGAACACACCAATTGAAGGTTGTGGGCTACATTCTTAGGTAAACATTCTGAAGCTAGAACAAGACAAATAAGGCTCAGCTCACACCCTAGACCAAAATATTCTGTAGGCAAACCACTCCCTGGGTGGAATCCATTGTTATCTCAAGGGAACCGGACCTTAGTCAGATCCTTAGACTTTCGTTTGGGATAGAAACACATCTATTTCTCTATTCCTGAAACACTAGGTCTGCATATTGGCCACCTCTGCGGACAATAACCTTGAGAGAGCAGAACTCTAGGCTCTAAATCTAGATAGGATCTTTATCTGAGGTAGAAGCCGACGGTAACCTTGAAGGAATAGAGCTTAGTTCCAACTCTCTGACCTTTGCTCAAGGTGAAAATATGCTCACTTTTTCAGGCCCCAGAGTCTATTGGAGTCTGTCTCTCCTTAGCTCTCAATAATAAGGCACAACCTGTGGTGAGGAGCAAACCAGCCAATCACAAAAACTGTCCCTTCAGCAGTGGCCGGGATGCAGCACAGGGCACTGACCTGTGGACGGGAAGCAATCCTACTTTCGTCCCACACTGCAGAATCAGGACGCCATAAAAACTGACCATGTTTAGTTACATGCTCAGTACACGACACACACGTACAAGACACACACGTACAGGACACACAGCCTCCACAGACACACATGACACACAGCCTCCACAGACACACATGCACATGACACACAGCCTCCACAGACACACATG
>NC_022022.1:2066285-2068141 GCF_000317375.1 Microtus ochrogaster
CACATGACACACAGCCTCCACAGACACACATGACACACAGCCTCCACAGACACACATGACACACAGCCTCCACAGACACATGCACATGACACACAGCCTCCACAGACACACACGTACATGACACACAGCCTCCACAGACACACACATGCACATGACACACAGCCTCCACGGGCACACACGTACACGACACACACAGCAAAATTCTAATTGGTTTTAATAAATAAAAACCCAAGTCAGATATGGAAGTAAATGCTGAAAGATCAAAGAAGCAGAGCAGACAGCCCCTGGTTCTTACCTCTAACAAATCCTCTGACTGAATGGGCGATCCTGTCTCTCCCAAGTACTGAAGTTAGTAACCTTTCCACATGATTGTGTGAATTACCAAATCTTTGTTTGGGGAATAAAAAGAAAGTCACATTAGAGACAAAAATCACATAACTAGGTTGTTGTTTTGTTTACAGAGGACTTGTTTTGGCTTTAGAGACAGCATCTCACTTTGTAGCCCTGGCTAGTGTGGAGCTCACTCTACAGACCAGGCTGGCCTCAAAATCACACAAATCTACTTGTCTCTGCTTCTGAGCGCTGGGATTAAGGCCGGGCACACCCTGTGGGCTATGTGATTTCTGTTTTATGTGTACAAGTGTTTTGCCTGAGGTGTGTAGCATACCGATTATATGCCAAGTGCCTGCAGAGGCCAGAAGAGGGCTCTGGATTTCTTGGAACTGGAGTCGTGGCCTTTTGCGGGACAGTGTGTGGATGCTGGAGAATATAGCTAGCTGGGTTCCTGCAGACAGCAACTGCTCCTAACAGCTGAGCCACGTCTCTAGCTCCCAATACAGTAGTTTTAAATTTTCTTTTAACAAAATTGCTTTTTTTTAATGTACCAAATATTAATAGCATGGATAGCAATGAGAGGTGAGACCTGTCAAATATCAAGACTTGTATGTTTGTGGGCTTAACTAAATATAACTCCCCTTTCTCCCCCCTCACTATATAACTGTCCACAATCTTAACACTAACCAATAAAATCCTAATACTATTCCAATGCTATAGAATCATTACCACAAGCTTCTTAATGTGTCTGAAATTTATCTCTTTTTAAAAATGCAAACATTCCCATGAACTCCAGAGAGCCAAATTGGACCCAAATGAACAGACCAGACTCGCCCAGAATAAGTATCATTTCCTTCCTTGATCTTGGGACTCCTGGGAAACTCCCTCCTCTATCTTGGGGACTCTGGGGACCCCATTCCATCTTGGAACCTTCCTCCCCTGATCACCAGGATCTCAGATTTTATCCCCAGGATCTAAACGTAATCTTCCACATTGCCAGCATCTTGTCAGGGTCAAGCTGCCAGCCAGCCAGTTCCACAAAGCCTGGAAAACACTGAAGTAACCAGCTACCCCCAGGATGTGGCCAAGCACCCCAACTTCCCAATGCACACAAACCAACAGGAAGCAGTCTTGAGAGACATGACGCCTCATTCCCACCCATCTGCTACCCTTAACCCCCGAATCTTTATAATAAACAAAAGGGTGAAATGTCAGCATTTCCGTCACTTAGCGTTGTGGCAAATGTCGAGCCACCCCAAGAGTAGGCACTTCCGGGATCCACGGCCACACATGCATCATCAAACATTCTGGCAACTTACATAGCCACCCAGGACCCTCAAGCCCTGTGTGATCTTCATCTGTCAAAGCTACAGCAACAAATGCTATGACCCTGTGCGCACGCGCCAGGCAGTGTCTAACCACTGGACTCGCCCACTCCACGTTTTCTTCTCAGCATCAGCTCTCCCCAGGCCTGCGTGCACCTCTCTCTCTCTCTCTCTCTCTCTCTCTCTCTCTCTCTCTCT
>NC_022022.1:2072377-2078828 GCF_000317375.1 Microtus ochrogaster
AGCGCACCTTGGGGTGCTACACACAGATGATTGGAAATGGGTTAGTCCAGGTGCGAGAGTTAGCCTAGAAGAGGCTAGATAGAAATGGCCAAGCAGTGATTAAATGAATATAGTGTCTATGTAATTATTTCGGGGCATAAGCTACCCGAGCGGGGCGGCTGGAGTGGCGGGAAGCAGCCCACGGCTCCTATTACTACAACAAACTGTCCGCTGGCCTCCACACGCGAGTCATGGCACACACACACCTGCCCCTCCCCCACAAACACAACACAGAAAAGGGAGCACTTATTTATTTTATGTATGTGTGTTTGTGCCTGATTGTATGTGTATGACGATACACATGCAGGAGCCTGAGGAGGCCGAGAGAGGGCAGAGTGGATCTCCTGGACCAGGAACACAGATTCGGGTCACCCCAAATACCATGTCCCATCTTAGTGTCAGTCTCATGGTGTTTCTGTAGAAGAGAACAGAGAAATCCATACATCAAGAGCCTTGTAAAATGCAGTGGTGGAGACATGAGGCAGGCAGGTTCCAGCGAAGCTGGAGACCTCAGCTGCCGGGCTGGCTACCCTTGCTGCCTGGCTTCTCTGACTTCGTGTTGATTGAAGATAGGGGTTTGTCGCTACACACGGAAACCAGCGACAAGGCTGTTAGGCCACGGCGGTGAGCAGCCATCGACTATTTGGGAATTGGAGATAATTCAAGATGATTTGTCTCTGATCCTGCAACACTCCATCCAGCTCTCCGCAAGCAAAAAAATTCACTAAGCAAACGGGAAAAGAGGATGGGTGTGATGTCACCTGTGGGTGCCGGTTGGAGGCCTGGTCTATGCAGATGAGGGGCGCGCAGGGGCTGTCCTGTCTGCAAACTCTGCGGGAACACGTTGGATTTCCAGCGCGGCGCGTGGAAGGGTGCGCTGGCCCGCGGAGAGCATCAAGTAGAAGGAATGGGGTGCGCGTCCAATAAGATCCTGGAGTATGCGCGGCGAAGTGACCGTGTGTTGAGAGTGCAGGGCAGGTGGGGCTGAGTCTGGACTGCAGGACAACAAAGCATACTTACCTGGCAGGGGAGACACCATGATCACTTAGTTGGTGTTCCCAGGGCGAGGCTCACCCATTGCACTTGGGGATGTGTTGACCTCTGTGATTTCCCCAAATGCAGGAAACTCGACTGCATAATTTCTGTTAGTGGGGGACTGCGTTCGCGCTCTCCCCTAATACCTCTTGTTTAAAGAAAGACTTTCTTCTTCCTACAGCTGTTTTTCCTCTTGGTCTTTTTTTTATTCTCTTCTATGCTTTTAAGTATGTGGTCGAAATTGCCAAGCTATCTTAAGCTCTTAACCTTATAAGTGACATCTTTAGGAAGTTGGTCCTTAGACTCATGATAACATTTCTTCAATTTTGAACTTTTTGTCTTAAAGTTCAGGAGCACTTGTCTCAAACTTTGCTTTGAGACTCCAGACTCTCCTTAATTCTTTTCTGCTCTTAACCCGCACCAGACCCGGGCTCGGGACCAGCACACCCCTAGCTGAAAGACAGAAATCGTTGCTAGGAATTCATTCTTCTGATTCATTCAAAACAAAACACCCCTCATGATTTTATTGTCTTCCTAACATAAATTGCTGTCAAACTACATCAGCTCAGTTTAAACGCACCGTTCTCTCTGACGTGTCCTAGAGCTCCACCTGGCTTCTCCGCCGGTCTCCGCGGTGCGTATCCCTCAATCCCACCCCCAGGCCACCCTCGCCCCCGTCGGTCCCTCTCCACTCCGGGTCAAGTTCGTCCATTTCCTCCCGTCTGAACTCCCTGAGCACTGGCACTGCACTCGCCGCCTTTCCCACGCCGTCCACGCGGAGGCTTCAGCACACACCCGGGGTGACCAGTCGTCGGGCGTCCGTGCTCGAGGTCTGCAAAGGACCGAACCCTGAGGTTCACTTGGGTTCCTTCACGGAGTCCTGATGGGCGCCCTCCACTCTGCCAGCGTGGAGTCCTAGGCGGCTCCGTCCCAGCGTCCCGGAGGCGCCGGGTTCATAACGTTCGCGCGAGCCCGGGAAGCGGCCGTGGGGCCGGCAGGGAGCCCGGCAGGTTGGCTTCGAGGGCTCCTGTTCCGGATGCTCGGCCGCGACACGGTGGATATCACAGGTGTGACTGCCACGGTGCCGCCTGACTCACCAAGGAGAGGCGGCTTTGTCATGTCAGTCTCTGTGGAGCAATGCGTTAGTGCGTTATGCTGTTAACCGGTCGTTAGAGCCCACTCAGGGACTACGATCTTTGGGCGTTTAACAAAGAGCTTTCTAAATTTACAGTTCCTTGTGTGCTGACTTGGCAATGGAAACACTCCTACTTCTCTGAAATACCGGAAGCTCACTAAATAAGAAAAGAAAAAAAAAAAACCCTGTGGACTTAAGGTACCTAAGGCCTTACCTTTCTGTCACACGCTATTTATGGCCTGTACTGAGGCAGGGTAAACAATAAAGCCAATTTTTATTTTGGAGGGGAGAGGGAGAGGAGGACACCTGTGGACAACCCCCACCTGCTGTCTTTGGTTTATTTTGGGATTGATACAGTGGAAATCCTTTCTTAATAAAAGAAAATTATGGAAAACAAGTCACCAAAGCACAGGAAATGGACCAGATTTTAATAAAACGGGTAAACTTTACACCACCGGCTAAAGATACGCATATGACAAGGGCGACGACAAAGAGTAATTCGTAATCACGAACCCTAGAATCGATTTATTCCTAAGGCCAAGCCGTGTTTAGTAAGGAGTCCAGGGACTGGCAGTGATGGTTTTGGCCTCTGTAGGCGGGCGGGGTCTACGGAAGGCTCTAGACCGCTGGTTTGCTCCCCAGCTCTTCGGAAGAACCACAGAGCAGTGCGTGCCCTCCACAGGTGCCCGAGCTACCGCGGAGAGGAGGGAGATGGAGGGCTATCAGGTGCTTGGGGGAAATACTGCACCTGCAAGAGTGGCATCGACCCGCCGACTTCACAGTTAGCGACTGCCCTCACCACCCAACTGAGGCACCAACGCCTGCACTCTGTGCCGCTCCCAACCTCAGTGGCTTTGGAAAAAAATCACTTCTGCAGGACAGAATGGTTGAAGGAAGCCTCGGAAACCGGTCTGCGCTGGGCTGAGCTTGACTGAGGCTCAAGCGAGCACCTACCACAGTCAGGCGCGTGGCTGGCCGTGATCGTGTAGTGGTTAGTACTCTGCGTTGTGGCCGCAGCAACCTCGGTTCGAATCCGAGTCACTTCCTGTCTGGCGTGCTGCTTTCTTGCCCCATGCACCCCATGCCTAGCTAATGCCTTGACACAGACTCCAGTCTCCCTAGTTCAAGTCCCGCGGACATGTAGGAACTCAAGATAGTATTATTACAGTTTGCTCTCTCTCTCTCTCAGGCAGGCTCACAAAATCACCTTCACTGTCAATCGCCCTAAGACCGAGGGCGTGTTAGGATGAGGTCTTTAATTTTAATTGGGCAGGTAGATTTGGTGAGCAAAAGGGGGTTTTGGTTGACAGGACTTTAATAATTGATTGCTAGACCTTGGTGGGTGGTCAACCTCAGAAGGGGGAAAAGGTCACATAAGAGGACATACCTTTTGGGATTTTCTCCAGCACTGGGAAAGGAAACCAAACCTCACAAACACTGGGCAAACACTCTACCTCTGAGCTATAGCCCACGACTGACCCTGCACTAGCGAGGCTGAGGCAGGGGGTTAGAAATTCAGACTGGCAGGACTACTCATCAAGACCATGTCTCACATAAAGACATAATAAAGAGCACACAAATTCAGAGGAAGGCAGAGATGGAGACTGGTGGGATGGGACCTGAGACTCAGGCCATCCACGTCCCAGATCCTGGAAGAAGCAGGAAGGAGCCTCCACTTGGACCCTCTGAAGAAGCAGTCTCCAGGATTTGGGACTTTTGGTTTCCAGAACCAGAAAATTCCATCCCTGCTGCTTTAAGGGATGTGGGTTGTAGCCACTTACAACAACCCAGCACCCACATCTAGGTGCCCAAGAAGGTAGACATTTATTAATTAGAGCTTCACCATCTCAAATAACACAGATCACTTGACAGACTCATCAGTCCTAAGATGCAAGTACCATATTTTGGTGGAGAACGTCCCGAGATCTGGAGAACAAGCAATTCAGGCTGACCACGGACTGGCTTCCTTACAAGGAAGGTCAGAATACGTAGAAAGGTGGTGATGGCTATAAAACACCTGTGTGGTGCAACAACTCTGAGTCTCTCCCCTTGTCTGCCCTTCTCAAGCTCACTCAAAGCTAGCAGCGCCACCTATTGAAGAACATGGGAATTGGAACAGGTGGCTCCAGACCAAGGAACTTGGCTTTTGTTTGCTGGTTGACACAGCATAGCAGTGATCTACAGCATGTTTTGCACCATAATTGTAATTGTACGTATGTGTGTGAGTGTGTGTGTGCGCGCTTGCATCTGCATAGCTAACGACTCCTCTAGATGGTGCACACTGACCTCTGGGTGCCACTACTCTCTCCTCAGTCTGTTGATTCAAGGTTGGGGCCATCATACTCTTTCCACGACTGTTTGCTTTCCGTATCTGAAGCTCACCTGGGCTCAGTGGTTCCAGGTAGACCTGCCAAGAGCTAGTCACATCTTCACTACCAACCTCATAGCTTGAGTTGTGAGATCCAGCCATGATAATCTAAGTCTGGGTAGAAAGGAAGTTCTTTACTTCCTCCAACCATTATCACCTGGGACTCTGGCCATCGATAAATTTAAATGGAGTCTGGAGTCTCAATAGTTTACCCTGAGACAATGCCTGGTCGGCAGAGATTAACTGACCCCCACCCAAGAGCAGACCATTCAAAGGAAATTCCTGGCATTCCAAGCACTGTAGATAAGAAAACACCTGCCAGCACTTCTCCAGGACACCCCTAGATAAATGTCAGCCAATGAGGGGTCCTGAACCTCAGAGACCACTCACCCCCACCTTTACTACTATAAAAACCCAATTCTAATTGAGCTCGGGGCTCTCCAGATATTCCAATATGTTGGACATGCAGAGAGACCGAGTTTGCAAACTTGATTAAAATACATACATAAAATTACATATGGGGACTCGGTCTCCTTCATTGGCTTTTGGGGGGACCCTCGGATTTGGGCATAACCGAGTGAGCTCTAGTGACACTCTGAGTGAAATTTCCATCACTTCCTATGCATGTTCTCTTTGTTTTGAACCCTCCAATCTCTAAAAGTCTGAGGATCTGCACCAGTGCTCGTTCTCTTCAGAGATCTCATCTGTTCTACTCCCTTTATCCTGACCTCATTTCTCAGCATCCTTTGTTTCTCACGTTACTTGAGTGTGGATCTCAAGGAGGGAAAAGCCATCCCTGGGCAGTGGTTGGGAAGTGATCATTCAGTTTCTCACATAACACCTGAGAAGCAGAGGGCTAGATTTCTGGCTTTAGAAGGACAATGTGCCTAAAGGTTTCCCCTGTGGCCCCAGAGAGGCTCTTGAAAATGGTACCTTAGTTTCAGGTCACTTTTGGGTGAAGGAGTTAGCAGGGGTTAATAGCTGTATCATATGACATCAGCAGTCCCCCACCTGGACATTCTACTGCATCCTGGAGAGCCTGGAATTCTGTGATGTCACCTGTGTTGTGGCAACGCCAACTGCCCTTGAGGCATTCGTTCGGTGCCTGTGTGGTTCACCAACAGCCATGGTGACACGACTGAACAGGCTGCTGGGGAGACAGGACGGAGAGCGCAGGGAGACTAGAGAGAGGCACAGGGAAGATGGCCTTCAGTCTCCGAGTCACACATCAAGAAATAAATGGTTCTGGAGAAAGCACAGTGAGTCCTGGGCAGGGGGCAGAGAGAGTTGAAGGATGAAGGCTTCAGTTGATCCTTTCAGGAGTGGGACTCACTCTTACTCCATGGCTGCTGAGTGAGTTGGTGGCGGACCACTGAATCCTCCCCTCTTCTTATGCTCCTCTTTATTCGCTCCTTCTAGCTATACTCTGCTTGGTAGTCCCACCTATTCCTGCTCCTGTCTCGCTATTGGCTGTTCATCTCTCTATTAGAACCACCAGGTGTTTTAGACAGTCACAGTAACACAGCTTCACAGAGTTAAACAAATACAGCACAAAGAAAAGTCCCACACCTGAAAATCATAATCCCCAACACTGATGGACATATCTAGTCCATCAATAGCAACAGTGATTGGGAAAGGAGACATGGCTTCTGAGTCCCAACTTAAGGATAGTTGCTCTGTTTTTTGGGGACTGCAGTGGGCTCCATGCATTCCCTCTTCCTCGGGCCTCTTCTGGGGACTCAACATGGTCTCTCATGGCCCTGTACCATCTAACTGTACAATTCACTGATGTTTGTCTACCTACAGGGAGTACTGGACAGGCACGGACCTCAGCCTCCCTCACTGAGCAGGAGCAGCAGATGAACAAGGTCAAT
>NC_022022.1:2079132-2079834 GCF_000317375.1 Microtus ochrogaster
ACATTCTATGGATGGGGCAGCAGTGTGTGAGCTCACAACACGCATTTCAAAGAGGCCTAGACAGGTGTTGGCTTGCGGGAGATGCTGGGTGCTGAGTTCATGGGAATCTTTGTATTTGACTGGGGTATTTCTTGCTGGTTTCTCTGTGAGCAGGGCCTGGGGCCATTTTGTTTTTCTCAATGTGTAACCTGAAGACCTGGATCTCAACCCTGCAGGTCTCTGCCCTTCTTCCTTGTACTCTGAAATAATGCGACTTACCTACATGTCTCTGGCATCCTACTTGTGTATGGGTTTATGTGAGTGAAAGCTAACAGGCCCAACATTGCCAATATGGCAGTGGTGGGTTTTGCCCTTTTCACTTCCTTTTCCCTTGATAAAACATAAAATTGAATTCCTAAAATTTGTCGCAAAGGTTCATACCCTTATTTGACTCCAACCAAACACTAAGGTCCAGCAATTAAAATTCATTATTTGGCTATTCTGGCTTAGCTGTCCAATCAGGTCTCAGAAACTCATCCTAGCACAGACTTACCTTGTTTCCTTAAAAACCCACTGCTGAAAAGTAAAACCCATTGCTTGCTCTCAGCACTTGCCTGATACAGAGGAAGCCTCCCCCCCCCCCAGTTCCATGATTCCTCTTCTGAGTCAATAAATCTTTGTGCCTTGGTCTCTGGGTGTGTTCTGTACTGTCTCTGAGGGGTT
>NC_022022.1:2080753-2081951 GCF_000317375.1 Microtus ochrogaster
GTGCAAGGAGTCGGAGAGCCCCTCCCAACATTGTCTTGTCACCTCTCAGAGCTCCTAGATAAAAAACATGTTTTGCACCATGAATGGTCTCTAGCACTCTGAGAGTGGTTTACAGAGCCTGTTGCTATGGGAAACAGATGTGGAATGTATTCCTCTTGGGTCGTCTGTCCTCTCTCAGAACATGTTTGCTCTATACCTGATGATGTTCTCTCAATACCATGATCAGTGTAGGACCGGTGTGTGTTGGGGGTGCAGAATCCTGCTCTCAGAGGTACATCACCTGGTTGATACTGACATGGCTAATGTGGGCTGCAGTCTGGGGCTGGCTGAGGACATGGACCTTGCAGGGAAGGTGGTATTAGTAGGTAGGAGTGGCAGATGGAGGGGACTGGAGCTCATCATTGTTTGTGATGGTTAAGCACCCTCCACAGCCGGCTTCTGAGGGAAAGGACAAAGATGAAGGAAAAAGTGGGCATGTTGAGAGAGGACAACAGAAAGCTGCAGCAGGAGCAGATCTTCCTGCAAGAGTCCTGTGAGGAGACAAAGAGGCTCTGTGAGGAGGCCCTTGAGAAGATCTGTGACCTCTTGACAAAGCAGCAGCAGGTAAGCTGAGCCAGCAGGAGCAAGGCCCCCACGTATCTAACAACACGCACACATACATACATCATCATGTAACCATCCACTCAGTTACCCAGCTGACCACCTCCATTCCATCAAGAGTTCATTTCTGGGATCCTTCACAAGTCTTTCTGGGGAGTTAACCTCTGGGAAGACACAACCTGACTGGAAAACAAACCATCCCGCTCTGGTAGAAGCTGCAGTTCTTTGAGGGAGATTGGTAAATCACATATCACACACCTACATGTCAGTATGGTAGGAAGGGTTCTATGCTGGGAGCCACATAGGGAGAATCACAGAGCCTTGAGTGAGTGAGTGAGTGAGGACGAGGGCCTGTGGATCACTTGTTTGCTAGAACAGAATATTTTTGTTCTGCTTAAGCTTCCAGGCCAGAGTTCTTTGGATCTCCTGTCTCCTCACAGGTAGAGACTCCTAACTTTTTCTGTCTCATCTTACGGCTAACTGCTTCGTTTTATAAAGAAGACAAAGGACTATTTTGGAATTAATGTGTTTGTAATAGAAAATTCAAACCCCAGAGCTATTTTGAAAATAAAAAGTAGATCTTTCCTTTCACCGAACT
>NC_022022.1:2089187-2094798 GCF_000317375.1 Microtus ochrogaster
TGCCTGGTGAAGGAGATGGCCAGTTGAGACTCCATTACTAGGAGCCATCACTAGGAATGGGGGAGGACACATAAAGGGAGGGCAGGACATAGAAAACAAGATTTCCCACTAATGTGTTATTACTAAGACAAATACCAGATAGGAACATTCAGACCCTGCATCACGCTGACACGACCAAAAGTAGATGCTCAAAGATGATGCCCTGGGTCTTAGGGTGATTGACAGTGAAGGCAATTTTGTGAGTCCACCGGAGACAGCGTGAATCGGCAAACTGAAATAGTAGTGTTTTGAGTTCCTCGACTGGCTTGAGTTCATGGGGGCAAGAAAGCAGCACATCAGACAGAACAACAACTGCCGTGACTCGGATTCGAGCCAAGGTTGCTGGGGCCACAACGCAGAGTACTAACAACTATACGATCACGGCGTGCCACGCGCCTGACCGTGGTAGGTGCTCACTTGAGCCTCAGTCAAGCTCAGCCCGGCGCGGACCGGTTTCTGAGGCTTCCTTCAACTGGTTTGTTCTGCAGAAGTGATTTTTTCCAAAGCCACTGAGGTTGGGAGCGGCACAGAGTGCAGGCGTCGGTGCCTCGGTTGGGTGGTGAGGGCAGTCGCTAACTGTGAAGTCGGTGGGTCGATGCCACTCTTGCAGGTGCAGTATTTTCCCCAAGCACCTGATAGCCCTCCATCGCCCTCCTCTCCGCGGTGTCTCGGGCACCTGGGGAGGGCACGCACTGCTCTGGGGTCCTTCCGAAGAGCTGGGGAGCAAACCACCCAGCCTTCCAGAGTCTCCGTAGACGCTGCTCACCTGCAGAGGCCAAAACCTTTCCTACCAGTCCGTAGACTCCTTACCAAACACGACCCGGCCAGCCCATTTTTGTGCTGTGTGTGTGTGTGTGTGTGTGTGTGTGTGTGTGTGTGTGTGTGTTTCCAAATCGGTTCTAGGATTTTGTGATTACGAATTACGTTGCGGTCGGCCTTGTCATAAGCGGAAGCGTATCTTTACCCAGTGGTGTAACTGTTTTATTAAAACCTGGTCTGGTTTCCTGTGCTTTGGTGACTTGTCCGTAATTTTCCCTTATTAAGAAAGGGTTCCCACTCTAGCCATCCCCATAAACCAAAGACAGTAAGAGAGGGTTGTACACAGGTATCCCCCTTTCCGCCAAAATAAAAGCTGACTTTTTTGTTTTCACTACCAGAGGCCCGGCCATAAACAGAGATTAGACGCGTGATATATATAGGGCTTTTCGTGCCCTTCGAGAGTTTTTGAGAAGGATGTAAGAGGGTGCATGTTGTTGGCTAAAAGCCATCGTCCCTGGGTGGGCTTGAACCACCAACCTTTCGGTTAACAGCCGAACGCGCTAACCGATTGCGGCACAGAGACAGTGCCCAATACATTGACGGGTCGCCTTGGTGAGTCAGCCGTCACCGCTGCGCCCACACGTGGGATACTCACCGTGCCGCGGCCGAGCATCCGGAGCAGGAGGCCTGAAGCAAACTGGCCAGGCGCCCCGCGTGTCCCACTGCCGCTTCCCGAACTCGCGCGAACGTTATGAACCCGGAGACTCCGGGACGCTGGGTCCCCTCCGTCACCCGGGGGTCATGGCCTCCGTGGACTCCACGCTGGCGGACTCGCGGTCTGGGCGACCATCAGGACTCCGCGAAGGAACCCAAGTGCTCTTTAGGATCCGGTCCTTTGCAGACCCCGAGCATGGACGCGCGAAGACTGGTCACCCCAGTGTGTGCTGGAACCTCAGCGGGACACGTGTGGGAAAGGCGGCGAGTGCGGTGCCAGTGCCCAGGGAGCCCAGACAGGATGGAGATGGACGAACTTGACCCGGAGTGAAGAGGGACCAGCGGTGACGGGGGTGGCCTGGGGGTGGAATTGGGGACTTCGCAACGCGGAGACCAGAGGAGGCGGAGCCCGGCGGAGCCCGGCGGAGCCCCGGAGCACGTTCGAGAGAATGGTTTCTTTGAACTGAGCTGTTGCAGTTTGAAGCCAATTTACGTTAGGAAGACAATAAAATCATGAGGTGTGTTTTATTTTGTTTTTAATTAACCAGAAGAATTGTTTCCTAGCAACGGCTTCTGTCTTTCAGCTAGGGGTGTGCTGGTCCCGAGCCCGGGTCTGGTGCATGTTAAGTGCAGGAACGAATTAAGGAAATTCTGGAGTCTCAAGCCAAAATTTGAAACATATTTTCCTACAATTGCTCCTGGACTTTAAGACAAAAACTCCAGACCCGAAGGGATGTTCTAACTAATTCAGAACATTTTTTTTTTTTTTTTGGTTTTTCGAGACAGGGTTTCTCTGTGGCTTTGGAGTCTATCCTGGAACTAGCTCTGTAGACCAGGCTGGTCTCGAACTCACAGAGATCCGCCTGCCTCTGCCTCCCAAGTGCTGGGATTTAAAGGCGTGTGCCACCACCGCCCGGCAGGACATAATTTCTTAAAGATGTCATTCCTAAGACCAATGTAAAGGGAATGTGAGGCACAGGCCAGCTGGGGCTAGTTTGGTAACAGAGTGGACATAAGAGGAGTGGACATAAGAGGAGCCAAAGAGACAGGGTCAGATCCTGAGACTCCACAAAAGTTGGAAGGAGCTGGACAGCCACTTCTATCAGATAGGGACACTGTGGGGATTGATGGAGGGTCTGGAGGAGCAAGGTCCCATGCAGTGGTGTCTGCAGGTGCCAACAGTGGCACAGGTCAGACCATCACAAGCAGGTAGGCTCTGGCTGTAGATGGGAGGTATGGCACAGGCCCTGGGAAGCAATGGTCCTCTCCTGCTTTTCTGAGATACTAAAGAGCAGACCCAGAGTCGAGGATTTGTGATGGTGTGTGTGGCAGAGAGCCAGGGATGGTCAAGGCTCCAACTGCTGTGCTGAGGGCCCTCTGCTTTCCCTCGGCCTCTGCGTGGGAAGCACAGAGGGACCACAGTGGTTCCAGTTCCAGCCCCGCCCCTCACCGTCACTGGATTTCTTTTGCTTGTGTGTCACTAAAAAGAGGGAGAGTAACGTCCCCCAGACAAAGCTGGAGGTTCTCACCTTTTACATCACAATCCCTTGCAGGGCAGGGGCCACCAATTATTGCTGCATGTCAGTGACCCCTAAGGTTTCTGAATTCCTTTTCTCTCACTAGCCAATAAACTCCCCTCTAAGGAAGTGCAAAATGGGCCATCACTCTTTTGACAAGTATTTGTTCTTGGTGTCTGAGGGCTCACCTGGGGATGGCCAGCCCTTAGGTATATTCAGCCTTAACTACAAACAGTTGGTCATGCCTTTGCTAACATTGTGAGGGTTGGAAGCTTTTGACAATTTTTTTATTATTACCCATGTGATTTATTATTGTTCTGACAGGACACCCCCCAATCCCCCACCACCCCATACAATGTCTCAGTCCCATGCATCTACCCCGATGTGCTTGTTCCCTTCATGGATCTATTTAACTGAGAGGTGGTGGTGCATGCCTTTAATCCCAGCACTCTGGAGCAAGAGGTGTATTTCTGAATTCAAGGCCAGCCTGCTCTACAGAGTGAGTTCCAGGACAGTCAGGGCTACAAAAAGAAACCCTGTCTCTAAATATTTATTTATTTATTTATTATGTATACAATATTCTGTCTGTGTGTATGTCTGTAGGCCAGAAGAGGGCACCAGACCTCATTAAAGATGGTTGTGAGCCACCATGTGGTTGCTGGGAATTGGACTCAGAACCTTTGGAAGAGCAGGCAATGCTCTTAACCACTGAGCCATCTCTCCAGCCCCGAAACCCTGTCTCTAAAAAAACAAAAACAAAAACAAAAAAAACCAGAATATATATTTAAAGTAGCATGGGTTGCCCTTCATCAAGAGCAGAAGTCTGTATGTACACTGTTTCTCCTGGGGCTTGAGCTGACGGAGGTAACTCCTCATTCCAGCACCAGACAGAAGAGGGCGACATTACTCAAATAGAAGACGGAGAAAGATACAGGATTGGCTCTGTAGCTCAAGGGTGAAGAAAGTACTTAGCACGCCCTAGACCTTTTGATGAATGCACAGTTGTGCTGGTAAGCGCACACACGCGCACACGCGCACACACACACTCACACCCCACAAAACAGAAAGGATATCAAATGAAGGCTTGATAAGTACACCAACACAAACGGACTTCAAACGCGTGGAAGTAACATGACATTTTTTGAGAATCAAGGAGGATGGTCCATATATTCATGCTACTATCAAGAAATAAGACTTAGGTTAGGCATGGTGGCACAGACTTTAGTCCCACCGTTTGGGAGGCAGAAGCTAGTGGATCTCCGTTGAGTCTGAGTCCAGCCTGAACTACTCGCAAGTCCATCAGGGCTAAATAGACCCTGTATTAAGGAAGATGAAGAGAGGAAGAGGGAAGGGAGGGAAGTCGGTCATGAATAGGTCAGTAGTCACTAATGGCCTTGCTGTAGTAAAGTAACTAAAAGTAACCTGACCTGGGTGTGAATAACGTTTGTCAAAAACACGGCAGCAGTATAATAGAACGCACACACAGCTCTGTTGGAAGGCGTTCATCGTCCCGTTTAATTGGGAAGTCCCCGCCCCTCCGGGGCAATTCTGGAAACAGGCTGTTGTGAGCTGCACAAACGCAGTGATCCCAGAATCGCGCAGGTGAGCTTGTAGCAAAACATCGCTGGGCAGAAGGACGATAGTGCCGTGACTCGGATTCGAACCGAGGTTGCTGCGGCCACAACGCAGAGTACTAACCACTATACGATCACGGCGTGCCACGCGCCCGGCGATGGCTTCCCTATTGGCGCTGGTGCTGATGACCAAGCCTCTGTCCCATTCAGCCTGGTTCTGCCCTGCTCTCTTTGTTCTCGCCGAGCGCTGGGTAGGGAGGGGTGAGCAGTCCTGCCCGATCGCTCTCTGCTGGTTTCCGAGGCTTCGCTGTCCTAAACAGAAGTGACTTCTCCCTGCTGCTTTGCGAGCTGTACCGAGTGCACGTGTCTGTCGGCGCCTTAGTCGCACCTGCCTCCAGATTCCTGTTCTGAGGAGATCCTGTCCCGGCGTCCTTCAAATGAAGGACCACGATGTGGGTGTATAAGCCAAACAAACCCTTCCCTCCTCAAACTGCTTGGGTCATTGTGTTTCATCAGAGCCACAGAAACCGTGACTAAAATAGGCTCATTGGAAAAGTGGGCCTGTCCTGTCCAGGGAAATCCAAATAGCATCTACCTGAAGCTTCTCTAAGAATCTGGACCAAGTGGGTGCCAGGTTCTGAGGGACAAGAGGGCGCTTCTCTAGGAGGACACAGCCTTCCCCTAGTCTTAGAGGAAGCGACACTGACTTTGAAATGACACTGGCAAAGGAAAGGGGCCACGGTAGCCCAACCCAGAGATCTTGGTGGGAATTACTCTCCAATGCCCCGGGGGAAATCTGTAAAATGGAGAAGACTCCAAAGACTCCAAAGATGCTGAGTTGGGAGTTTATGGGAATTAAAGAGTCACTGTTCTCACAACTCTTGTTGTTTCAGAGGTTTCGTTTTCCTCTTGTTTGAAAATGAAAAATTGGAACTAACATCCCATTTTCCCCTCTCTCAATCCCTTTATTTCAAACTCAGAGCAAAGACAACACTTCTGGGGTCTTCT
>NC_022022.1:2095398-2096944 GCF_000317375.1 Microtus ochrogaster
TTGGTTTCTCTGCGGCTCCAGCCAGCCTGGCCCGCAGCTGTGGGATCTCAGGGTGAGATCCAGGCGAACGGACTTCAGGAGGAAGACCCCCTTGGTTTTCAGACCCCGGACGCCTGTCAGCCTGGAGGGATTTAGGCGGAGGTGAGAGAGGTGGGTTTCTGGATCTAAGGCTGCGGGGACGGCTCCGGCTGCTGAACCTTGGTCCCCGTCTTACAGCGGTGAGCCACGTGGATTCCCCGGATAGTGAGTGGGAAGCTGCGGGTGCAGAACGCCTGTATGTGACCGCAGGTCTGTTACCTCCTTCGCCTCTGCATACTCTCCCTACCTGACTCATTTCCCGGTCTCTTCCTTTCAGTCTTTCAGGAAAAAAAAAAAAACACCTTGTGACCGCATCTCCGGTTTGCGTTCCTTCGAGTTTCCTTTCAATTTCCTTTCCTTTCTGCTTTTCTGTCTCCCTTCCGTCTCTTTCATAGAACCACTTTTAAGAGAATGAAGAAGAAATGGTGGGGCGTGGTGGCGAACGCCTTTAATGTCATCGGACAAGCCAGGAAGCGACTTTCTGGCCCTCAATTAGCCTGGTCAGATAGTGAGTTCTCGGCCAGCCAGGGTTACACGGGGGCAAACAAAAATATCGCTCCGCGGTTCAACACGAACTCAGGATAACGGCCAGGAAGAAACTAAACAAGAATCCAGTGATAGCTATTTAGTCTCCCAAAGTGTATGAGTCCCGCGCTCTCCCTCGACCCTTCCCTGGCGCTGGGAACCCGACAACACCCGGAAGACACCGCCCAAAGTCACCTAGCTGCCGGGGTCTCCACGCCGACCAGGGCGCGACCGGGGCCCCGACAGGACTTGTCGAAGGAAACCACGTGCGTTTTAGGGTCCAGTCCTTCGCAGATCCAGAGTGCTTACACACGAGAGCCTGCTCTGGGGAGGCCGGGGCTGTGGACTGGAGCCTTGGCACCACTCTCGGCCTGGGGCGATCGTGGGAAAGGTTGATCAGAGAGGAAGGGCTGGAGGAGGGGAAGAAGAGAGGGAACGATGTGCGAGGATAGAACACGGCAGGAGCTGCTGGAGTCCAAACCCCAGGCCAAATGACTTCGTTGGCTGGCGAGGCTTCGCGAATGGGTTTCTGTGGGCGCCCAAGCCTAGCGAGAGGAGGGCAGAAGAGCCGGCAGGGGAAGGAGCGACGGAACACTTTACCTGTCCGAATTTTTAAACTAAGCCGACGATCATTACACTCACACGCTAAGAAAACTCAAGAACTGCATGCAGTTCATGATTGCCTAGATGTCCAGATACGCGAGCTATTGCGTAGCTCTTAGTAATTTGCGAGTAACACTGTAACTGTTGTTCGAATCCGAGACGGGGGAATGGGCTTTTTCGGAGCGACTATGATTTTCTTTTGCTTTCCAATATCCAGTTACTGCAGCATTTGCCTCCGACTACAATGCAAGTCTTGCCTAGGATTCTGAGGCAGAAGAACGAAAGGAAACTGCCTGGTACACACCCAAAGCCCAGGCAAGAGAATTTGGTTTGGGCTCAA
>NC_022022.1:2097044-2098701 GCF_000317375.1 Microtus ochrogaster
AGCTTTTCCTGGGATGATCGCTTCCAGCAGTGAGAACCTCAGACCCGGTTCTCCTCCTCACATCCGCGGCCTGAAGAGCTCTAGCCCTTGGTCCACAGAGATTCCCACCGCTTTGACTTATGAATAATATCCAATTACACTTTGGGTATTTGGGCAAACTGAGGGTCAGCTTTTATAGATAACTCCCCACCCCAGGCCATTACGGCCAGAGAGAAACAATGGGCTAAATACAAACACAGTTTAACTGAAAACCCTGTTAGTGAACGTGGTACAGAAAGCAATTTGTATCTGAGTATTACCTCGAGATTGTAGGAATTCATTTGTTCACGCCTAATGCTTGCTCCTTGCTATAAAAAGGGGAGTTCAGAAACCACCCATTGCCACAGCCATGCAAGCCCATCTCTGGCTGTGGTCACCGCTATAGCTGATAAGTTTTGTGTGTCCCGTGGAGATTTTTTTTTTCTTTTTCTGGGATAAAGTTTGCTCCTGATGTAACAGACTCGGTGAACTGTCCCTCCATCATTTGCGTGACCCTCCCGGACCCAACATCATCACCGCAAAATCATGGATTCATCAAAAACAGTTTTCAAAAACCAAAGAAAAATCAAAGGATTCTTGGAGTTAGGAAAATCAGGGACTCTACCTCTAGCAGTTATACCCCAAAGGATTGGCTGAAAGTGCTCTAAATAGAAAGAAAGTTGTAGCGCCCGGACTACTGGACAGTTCATGAGCCAGGCAAGGGGCTGGAGATTGAAACACATACACACACAGACAGAGACAAGGGTCGTCCTTGAAACAAGAATGCCAACTTTATTGTGCTCCAGGGAAGCTTATATACGGATCTTTAACTGATAGCCACACCCCAGCTCTTGGGATTTTCAGCTGTAAACCCACCAGAAACCACTCCCCTGCCATCAGGAACCCATGAGGGTCTCGTGCTGAGAGCAGCTGCAGGCACAGGAAAACAAGCCGTTCACTCAGGCAGGCAAAGGGTTCTGGGGCAGGCAGAGAAAGTCAAGGGTCTAAGGGTCTGCAGCCCCCAACAGGAAGTGATGGAGAAGGATCCCTGGAACATACGGAAATACATACATACACAAGGGGTAAACCTCCCAGGAATGTCCTCCTCCATTTACAAACTGCTTAATATCTTGGAGGGCTGAGCTGAGGCTCCTGTGTCGACGTCTATGATGGACAGGGATGATTGTCACTTGGCACAATCTATGATAACCTAGGAAATATATATGGGGGTTATTGTGATTGTGCTGGGATGATGAGACCAGCTCACTGTGTGTGACACCAGTCCCTGCCTGGGGTCCTGGACTACACGAGAGAAGGGAGGAACTGGGTGACCGCAGGCACTCATTCCTCTTTGTTTCCTGACAGGGCCAGCTGCTTCAAGTCCCTGTCTCTGGCTTCCCCACCATGATGGACCTTGAACTGTGAGCCAGAGTCAGCCTTCCCTCCCTCATTTTGCTTCTGTCATCACACGGGATCGCAGTAGGAAAGAAGCAAGGCAAAGTCTGATGAGCAGAGTTTACTGCCCTGGACTGGTGGAGGAGAGGGCTGATTCTTTGTCCTGGAGCCACTCTGTAGACCAGCCTGGCCTTGAACTCACAGAGATCCACTCGCCTCTCCCGAGTGCTGGGATTAAAGGTGC
>NC_022022.1:2099451-2101173 GCF_000317375.1 Microtus ochrogaster
ACAATAGCCTTAGGCAGGCAAGGTGAAACAGCAACACTTCTTTTCAAAATTAAAGAAATACAACATAAACAAATGTACCACACATTAGTAACACACAACATAAACAAATGTACCACACATTAGTAACACACAACATAAACAAATGTACCACACATTAGTAACACACAACATAAACAAATGTAACACACATTAGTAACACACAAATGTAACACTTAGCAGGGACAGCTAAATCTTGTGCCCAGATTACGACCCCCAGAGAGATAGACCACCAGAGAGGCCCAGGTGGTTTAATAATAATAATAAGCAAGGTTTAATCAGCATAATACAAACATGTTTGGAACTCATCTCCATCGCCGTTGCAACAAGGTAGAGAGGAGTTGTATCTCCCCTTTGGGATAAGCTTTTAAAGACATAACTACAAAGAGAATCTTTGAAGATGCTTTGGCACTGGTACAGGACTTTTGCTCCCTCCCATTCTGTTAAGTTAGCTTTTTCCTTGTTTTTAGAGCAAGGCCACTGTTCCTGAGTTAGGCCATCTTTATCTTTATCAGCCTGTACCAGGGGGCTGGCTGGGCTGAGCTAAGTGACCTTGTGCTCGGAATCTCCTGGGTGGGAGAGGGGAAGGTCACTACCTTTCTGGGAAAACATTCTGCTAGGAAATTTTTTCTTGCCCCTTTGAGAATAAGGGGTGAGGGTCCCACACTGGATCTCCAAACACAAACTTAGCGTGGTTTCCTTTGACTAGTTTGGGCACTTGGAAGACGAAAGTTGAGGATTCTAGACCTAAAGGGAAGTCCTAGCAGAATGTTGCTTATTACAGTCTGGGCCTCTCTGGTGGTCTCTCTCTGGGGGTCGTAATCTGGGCACAATACCAGGGGAATAACTGGTTCACAGTAGATCGCTGTCAGGTGTGATGTTTCCTGCCCCTAATCACATCTCTGCTGCGGTGGAGGCATCAGCGACTTGAGAAAGCCTGGTGAGAAATTTCCAGCCCTGTCTAAAAGAAACTAAATAAAATGGACAGGAACACTTCTGTAAACTTCCTTTGTGTAGATGGGAAGTGTTCTGTACAGTTGACCCTAGAGGTAGTGGGAGTTGTTTGTGGTATTAAAACTAGGTGTAGTCGTCCCTGGGTGGGCTTGAACCACCAACCTTTCGGTTAACAGCCGAACGCGCTAACCGATTGCGCCACAGAGACACTGAAGGAAAAAGGATAGGTTGGCAGGATGCTGAGTGATGCTTCACCAAGTCCACCACGCCTTGGGGTGATCACAAGAGAGAATTCGGTCCTCAATAGAGGGTCGCGGTGCTCGCTGCGATGCGCCTGCTTCCCGAGCTCACCCGGACGTCATGAACCCCGCATGTCCTGCCCGCACCTTCCGATGCTGGGGTTGCGCCGCCACTCGGGAGTCTGGGGGGCCCCACGCTGTCGGGGTGAAGATGCCCCCGTACGCTTTAGGATCGATCGTTCCCTGGGGCTGGTCATCCCAGGCGTGTGTCTGAGTCACTGCACTGTCCAGGGCTTGGGCCTGGGAGGCAAGCGTAGGAAAGGCCATGGGTGGTAGGAAGGGGAGAACAGGTGCCGCGGTCCAACCTGGGTTCAGGTCCTGAGTCAGAAAGGGGCTCGGCGCGAGAAATAAATTGTCCGACCGCCATATGAGTTTCACACAGTGGCTGGCCCCGAATAACTTTAGCCGTCTTTATTTATACATCAAAACAAGC
>NC_022022.1:2102868-2103676 GCF_000317375.1 Microtus ochrogaster
GAATGTTGCTTATTACAGTCTGGGCCTCTCTGGTGGTCTCTCTCTGGGGGTCGTAATCTGGGCACAATACCAGGGGAATAACTGGTTCACAGTAGGTCGCTGTCAGGTGTGATGTTTCCTGCCCCTAATCACATCTCTGCTGTGGTGGAAGCATCAGCGGCTTGTGAAAACCTGGTGAGAAATTTCCAGCCCTGTCTAAAAGAAACTCAATAAAATGGACAGGAACACTTCTGTAAACTTCCTTTGTGTAGATGGGAAGTGTTCTGTACTGTTGACCCTAGAGGTAGTGGGAGTTGTTTGTGGTATTAAAACTAGGTGTAGCCGTCCCTGGGTGGGCTTGAACCACCAACCTTTCGGTTAACAGCCGAACGCGCTAACCGATTGCGCCACAGAGACACTGAAGGAAAAAAAAAAGATAGGTTGGCAGGATGCTGAGTGATGCTTCACCAAGTCCACCACGCCTTGGGGTGATCACAGGAGAGAATTCGGTCCTCAATAGAGGGTCGCGGTGCTCGCTGCGATGCAGCAGTTGGGTCGCAGCCCCGCCTGCTTCCCGAGCTCACCCGGACGTCATGAACCCCGCATGTCCTGCCCGCACCTTCCGATGCTGGGGTCGTGCCGCCACTCGGGAGTCTGGGGGGCCCCACGCTGTCGGGGTGAAGATGCCCCCGTACGCTTTAGGATCGATCGTTCCCTGGGGCTGGTCATCCCAAGCGTGTGTCTGAGTCACTGCACTGTCCAGGGCTTGGGCCTGGGAGGCAAGCGTAGGAAAGGCCATGGGTGGTAGGAAGGGGAGAACAGGTGCCGC
>NC_022022.1:2104191-2105310 GCF_000317375.1 Microtus ochrogaster
GCCAGGTACATCCTGTCTTTACAAAACTGGTGATTGACATAGGCACACATTTTCAAGAATAACAGTGCCGTTCAAAACACATTTACAGCAAACGGGGTGCTCTGCCTCCCATCTGTCAGCCCTGAATTAGAACAGCTGCTGGGGGCTGCATTGACAACTGACACCTCCAGACAAGAACCCGGGGAAGGATCAGCTCCCAAGGAATTTTAGGGAAAGATATTAGAGAAAAACTGAGGTTTCCAGAAATGATCATGTCTGTCCCATGCGTGATTAACAAAATGACAATCACCAATCCTTGTAAGAGAGAACAGCGTACAGGCCACATGGTCCCAGCAGCCTCCTGCGCTGTCCCGAAGTCCACTGGTCCTTGCTGAGGGAAACTGTCCCCGGGAGCTTTGCCTCATCCGGAGACCCGTTGGACAAACACTCATATACTGGTCTGAAACTAGGCAGCGTGGCTCCCAGCAGTCAGGTGGGAGCCGCCCGGTCAGGAGTGAGGACCTGTGGAGACCCGGGAGTGAGCAGGCGTTTGTGTCGCACAGGGAGTTACACAGCTATTTGTTCAAGAGACGAATGTGTGTATTGTTATTGAAAAATGGGTTATTTTTTTGCAAAGCATGAGCAAATACACTACAATTTAATAATTTTGAATTTATTTATGTTATTTTGAGACAATATCTAGCCATGTAGCTCAGGCTGATTCTGTAGAGATCTGCCTGCTTCTGCCTCCCAAGTACTGGGATAAAAGGTAAATGCCTCCACACTAGGTTTATAATCAATTATTAAAAGTAAGTCAGAAAATAATAGTCAGTCTTTCCAGTTTGACATATGGTGTTTTTACACGGGCAAGTATGGGCTGATGATGAGCCAGCCTGCCTCCATCTCATGCCTCCATCATCTCATGCCTCCATCTCGCGCCATTGGAAGGAAACCAGCCCCCTTGAGCCGATGGCTCTGGCAGGCCTTGCTCTTCTCCCCCATTCCCTCTGCCTTGCTAAAAAACCTTTAGATTACATTCCTAAAGCTAGCCACCAAGGTCTGTCTGGTCTCTTATTTGGCCACTTCCTCCTCCTCCTGAGGCTGACTACCAAGGTCCACCTATCAAAGTATTAAAGCCCA
>NC_022022.1:2107361-2113065 GCF_000317375.1 Microtus ochrogaster
TCTCTGCCTCCCGAGTGCTGGGATTAAAGGCGAGTGCCACCACCGCCCGGCTGGACGCATAAACTTGAGAGAAAAGAATGTATAGTAAATACAAACTCATTCCTTTGTATAAATGTAAGCACTTAAAATTAATCTTTTCAGAGACTTATATTGCTGTTTTGGATTCTGGGGTTTGCACCTTAGGTGTGCCGGGTTTGGGACACACGGGCCCTAAGCATGGCACCTTGATACATTAATCACATTAAGCAGAAGCTGGAAGTGCACTCGCTCCTCCGCCACATCCCCTTTCCCCACTCCAAGCAGGTGCTAAGGCTCCAGGGAGAGGCGCTGTTGTGTAGCTGTTAAAACCTTCAGTGTTGCAGGGACTTGATTAAGAGATAGGACTTAAAAGGGAAGTGGAACAGTGGGTGTTCTAAGGGGAACTTAAAACAGGGCATTATAAGGCAGTGAAGGAAGGAAATCCCTGCAAGGAAGTTCAAGAGTAAACAGTCCAATCGCTTCAGGAAGTCCCTGAAACTGAGCAGATTCACGAGGGCCCTCCCTCCACAAGCATCCAGCCAAGCTGTAAGGGCTGCAGAGAGACACTCTCAAACCACCTGAGCTGCCCGCAGGCTCCCGCACTCCAGGTTCCCTGCTTTTGTGAAGTGTCATCCTTGCCGTGATGGCCTTTTGGGTTGCCGCTGTCTTTTGAGCAGTTTCTGCTTCTGTAAGTAACCCCAGTGAAGTCCACTGCTTGCCCTATGGTCTTGGTGGTGTCCCTGCTTTGTTTTACTCTCTGTCCCCTTACTGAGATGAGTAGGTTTACTCTGTGGGGTGATGAGAGTCACACAGCAAGGACCTGAAGACAGGAACACAGGAGGGAGCCTCCAGCCTGGTCGAGTTTCCCTGAGTGTTAGCCGTGTGTCACAGACCTCTGGCCCTGTCATATTTCTTCCCCACGGTCTGCTCTTCATCAGAGCCCTTGTCTGAATCCTCTTCTTCACCTGCTTCCTCCCTGAGAGGAGACCCTTCTGTTGTGATAATGAACTGGGCTGAGCCACTCAGCACCGCCAGCCATTTTCACCGCTTCAGCCCAGAGCCAACTGAAGGGACCGGTATTTGGCACAGAACACCCCAAGAATAAGTTCTCAGAACAAAGGATAATTATTTGCCCCAGAGGGACAAAGGGCAGGGAATAAGAGATAAAGACAGGGCAGGCTGGAGAGATGCCCTCGCTCACTTCTCTCAGCAACCATATGGCGGCTCACAACTGTCTGTAGCTCCAGTTCCAGGGTCTCCTCACACAGACAGACATGCAGACAAAACACCAATGCACATAAAAAACAATAATAAAGAGACAAAGACAGGAAAAAGGAACAAGGTGGGAGGGGGATGGGATATAATGAGAGCAGATAGACCTGCTGGGGACTTGGGTTCTGGAACTCCCCTAGCCCAGGAATGGCTGCAGAACAGGAAGGACAAGTGTCACAGGGTCTGCCACACGGTTAAGTACTGAGGATGTAACCTAAATGCCATCAGTTTTTATAATGTCTTGTCTCTGACGTCTTGCCTTAAGTAGGAACGTTCCCATTCGACAAGTCCATGCAGTAAGTATACCAGGTGCCTGCCACTGCTGAGGAGCTGTGGGTGCATTCATTCGTTTCTTCCTTACGACAGGTTGATAGGTTTCTGCCAGCACAAATGGCCAGATCAGACCAAATTAAAACCGGATAAATGCAGATTCATTGGACATTGCTCCCAGGCAGGTTCACCAGTCCCAGAGAATGGCACTAAGGAAGTCGAGTGCCTGCGATAAGGCAGCGAGGTTTTATAGATCATAGGCAAGGGGTGATATGCCGGCCAGGAGCTGGGACTGTGCCCAAGTATGGTCAAAAGCTAAGCTGCTGGGCGGGCACTTGGGTGGACTGGCTCCGTCAAAAAGGTGGATTCCATCTACTGCCAGAAATTCAGAACTGGATTTTTAGGGCCATTCCTTTGTTCAGTTTTCTCAGAATGGGAGGCGTTGGGGAAATAGGGCCGATGAAGTTTCCCAGTTTGTATAGGGGCAAGCAGGGGTTTCAATAGGACAGTGCATGTCAGCACGCTTCTTTAAATGTTAGAGGAACAAGAAAAGACGGGCCCCAAGAAACGCCTGCACAGGAAGAGATCTGTCCACAGCTAAGAGAATTAAGGAGACAGGGAAGAAGAGGAAGTATGGCTGGCTAACGTGAGGCAGGGAGGAAGACCCCAAAGGAGCAGTCACAGAGATGCAGAGAGAGGGGTGTGGATATTCGCAGAGAACAGGGATCCACACAGGATTGCAGCCGGGATGTTGGAGGAGGGCAGAGGAAAGAGGAAGGGGATGGACAGAAGGGGCGGGTGTCAGTGGGGAGACAGGAAGCCACGGCACCAGCAGCTGTCGTGTACACAGGCAACAGTGGTCAAAGAGGACAGAGAGATTGCGGGAGAGGGAGGTCAGTAGCGACAGAACAGGTACATCTGACAGGTGACAGCCTGCTCCGCTTTGTTCTCAGCCATCGGGTGCATATGGTCCTAAGCAGTGGGAGAGCAGAATCTGCCCTGGGAAGGAGCAGAGTCCTGTTAGAGGCATGAATTAGGAGTTCAAAGAGCATCTGCTGGGATTCCCAAGTCAGTGTGAACCAGAAAAAAAGAATTTATTAAAAGCACTTCCCAGCTCTATCACAGAGGGTCACAAGAGTCACGTGAGCCATGAGTTCATGTGTAACTTGTGAAGCCTACCGTTTTCAACATTTGTATATCCTGTGCCGTCACTGGCCTTTGCTTCACATGCAGACTGTGGTTAGGAGCTCCCAGACTTTCTGGCCACTGTCTTCTCTGATGTCTTCATCCTGATTCCTCTCCCCACCTCCCTCCCTTGCCATAGTCTGTGCTGGAACCAGTGACCACCAGTCTAGGCTCTACAGAGACAGGGTGTACAGCGGTTACACTCAGACAGTGGAGAGCAGACACCAAGAGAAAGAGACTCAGAGTCAGACCCAGAAAATGGGGGCTCTGCCCCCCCTTCAAGGTCCAGAAAGCAGGAGACAGAAAATTAGCGAAAAAGCTAGAGAGGGGAGGCACGAGAGTTAAGAGGGGTTGTTGTTCCTGCAGAGAACCTCGGTTTGCAGAGGAAATGGTGACCACAACCTTTTGGAACTCCAAATTTCATGGAGATACTGGCAAGCATGTAGTACAGGAACATACATGCAAGAAAAACTCACTTCACATGAAGTAATTTTTTTTTTTTGTTTTTGTTTTTCGAGACAGGGTTTCTCTGTAGCTTTGATGCCTGTCCTGGAACTAGCTCTGTAGACCAGGCTGGTCTCGGACTCCCAGAGATCCGCCTGCCTCTGCCTCCCGAGTGCTGGGATTAAAGGTGTGCACCACCACCGCCCGGCAAAAAAAGTAAATCTTGAAAGAGAGAGAGAGACAGAGACAGAGACAGAGACCTCCTGCCGGCTGCTGTCGCCCGGGAGCTCTGAAGCTCTCTGGGCTCTTCAAGAGTTGCTGTTGGCGAAGAATTAGGGGAGAGAAGGCACCTGGTCCCCTGCGTGACTGTCCCTTGGCAACGGAGGCAGAACAGGGTCTGGGGCTAGGGAGGTTTTTGAGGTCCCGGCCAAGAGAGGTTCACCAAGTAAGTGTCGATTGTTGGGAGAGCCAGGCTGTGCGTGGACGGCTGGAGGTGTGGGGTGTGAGTGCCGCGGGGTGGAGTTATAAGAAAGGTGGAGGCGCTGGATGGCGGCTGCGACTGTGTGGACCTGGGAGGGTGAGTGTGTCAGGAGCTTTGAAGAAGTGGAGTGGTAAGGTAGCTGAAGCAGAGCGATGGTTAGGGCGGGTGATGGCGTCCCAGTTGAGGAGAGAGGACTGGGTAGGCTCGGGATGACTGGGTTAGTGGTAGTCCGCTGTCGCTGTGCACCCTGGGCACTGGGGACTGGGCAGTGCGTGTATGAGGACCAAAAGGGACTGGACTCTGCATGGGCCGGGAATCGAACCCGGGCCTCCCGCGTGGCAGGCGAGAATTCTACCACTGAACCACCCATGCCATAGCCTGGGCTATCACCTGGGTTCCAGGACCAGCTAGCTCCTCTTTTCCCCCTGACACCTAGATGCCGGGACTTGGCCCCGTGGACCAAGCAGGCAAACACAAGAGCCACGGACAAGAGAGTCCCGGGACCAGACTGAGGCTTCGCGGCTGAGCCGCGACTCTCCCCTCTCCGGGACGCCTAGGTCCCACGTCAACCCTGCCTCTCCCTGCTGCCAGCCGAGGAGCTAGCGAGCCAGCGAGCTTGCGGGCCGGTGGTGCGCGCAGCAAGGGTCGGCAGGTGTGCATTGGCGACGGCCACCTGGGCACAGAAGAAGCCTGGACGAGCACAGCCCGAGAGGATGGGCGCGGTGGGCTTCTCCCGCAGGAGCTGGAGGAGCAGGAACGAGCGGGAAAGGCGTGGTGAGCTCGAGGGCCGGGCCAAGAAGTGCGGGTGTCGGGTAGGGATGGCTGAGGTCCTCTGTTGGCACCGGGCCGGCCGGCTGGACAAGCGGTGTGCTCAGGACCGGCGCCCTCAAGGAATCGAGCCTCTCCCTCCGCACCACCACCCCCGCTGGAGGTGGCTAATTTAGCAAGGCATCCAGCACGCGCCGCTGCCGCTGCCCTCCAGTAAGTGTCAGGTGTTCAGAGCAGGGCGCTCCTCCAGGCCCAGGCGTGTGAAAGAAGTTTGCGGGCGTGAGGGGAGTTTGGGCGGGGTCGGAGAGGCGGTGGAAGGAGGCAGTCACGGGTTTGGTGGGATGGGAGCGGGTGGGGGGGGGGGGGGGAGGAGGAACAAAAAAGGCAAGATTGTCAGGAGTGAGGTTTGAACCCACGCCTCCAGGGGAGACGGCGACCTGAACGCAGCGCCTTAGACCGCTCGGCCATCCTGAATACGGGTGTGAGCATGTGGCGGATCTGTGGTGTCGAGGCTCCCAGGCTGGTGCGGGTCTGGGTGATCAAGCTGCGGGCGTGGAGCGGTGTCCACCGGGTCCACGTCGAGATGTTACTAGGCCCCAAAGTCGCTCCCTGTCCCGTCCCGTTTCCGGTTTGGCCCCACACCACCCCAGCCCCGGCGGAACCACCCAGGAAAGGGACCAGCGTCTCCCGCAGGCATGGGCGGGACCAGGGGGCTGGGACGCGGTGGTCGCACGTGGCTGCGGGTCTGCGTCCTGGTGGGAGGGGTGTTTGGCCGCGTCGGGGAGACTTTGGGGATGGGTACGGAGGTTGCCGGTGCTTCGGAGGGAGGGAGGGTGGTGGGCCTTCGAAGCGCGTAGGAGATGGCCGACCGTCTCGGTAGTAGTGTCGTCGTCATCCTCGTTAGTATAGTGGTGAGTATCCCCGCCTGTCACGCGGGAGACCGGGGTTCGATTCCCCGACGGGGAGACACACCATCCTTTTTAGCCAGACGGCGGCCCTGGCCCGATGACCATCCTTGCTTGCTTGGTCCCTCGCCCCAATGCCAGGACAGTGGTCCTCTGGCCCAAGAGCCGGGCTCGGGCCGCTCACTGCCAGGCTGGCCCACATGCCTCCCTGCAGTCGGGTCCCTAGCCTGGCGCTTGGGAGGCCACACACACACACACACACACACACACACACACACACTGACGAGGCGGCGTGCGACCCTCGGTGCCTGGCGCTTGGGAGGCCACACACACACACACACACACACACACACACACACAC
>NC_022022.1:2113165-2113514 GCF_000317375.1 Microtus ochrogaster
CACTGACGAGGCGGCGTGCGACCCTCGGTGCCTGAGCCACCGCTGTGCCAGGCGGCTCTGGGTGGTGACATTCCCGCTCGGTGTTGTCCCGGCTGCTCCCTGGCTCCTGTGGCCCTTGTTGCGTGAGCTGCCCTGGCACGGTTGCTGCAGTCAGGAGGCGAGAGCGCCGCGCAGCACAGGCGTGTGCGTGCGAGAAGCGCGGGTGGCATGGGACGGTGAGGAACAACGCGTGCTCGGCGGCTGAGGCCCGGTTGGGGTTGGCATGGGTGTCGGTGTTTTCGTCGGTGTCGGCTTCGGCTTTGATTTTGAGGTTGGGGCAGGGTGGGAAGACCTGGTAGGCGACCGCGAC
>NC_022022.1:2113614-2116982 GCF_000317375.1 Microtus ochrogaster
TATGTTTAAAAACCACCTATGAGTGAATACATGTGTTGGTGGTATAGTGGTGAGCATAGCTGCCTTCCAAGCAGTTGACCCGGGTTCGATTCCCGGCCAACGCACAGGATCATCCTTTTGCCTACAGTGGCCCTGTCCTCCGGCGACTCTCCGCCTGTCCCGAGACTGCACTGCGCCGCGGCGGGTCGAACGACCACACAGTGGGAGGAGGTTCTAGACCTTTTAAGAGGGTGGCGTTTTAGCGGGAAGTGGCACCCGGCTTGCGACAGAGGGCACCGGGCACCAGACAGGGCAGGGCAGGGGACACGGGCAGGCGCCGATCGATCGCATGGGCGCCCAATGCCAGCCGCGTATTGCCAGGCGGGCGGGAGGGCGGCTGGGGCGAGCCGCTGGTAGTCAGCTTGGCAGACTGGCTAAGATTCTGGCTGCCCACGAGAGGCGCGCACCGCCAGACTCTATCCGTCGCTCCCTGGTGGTCTAGTGGTTAGGATTCGGCGCTCTCACCGCCGCGGCCCGGGTTCGATTCCCGGTCAGGGAAGCTTCTCTTCTTCCTCTCTGGAACTCAACCCCCTTCTTGACACCTGTCCGCTCCCCACCTCACTTCTCTTACCTTCTGCCCAACAGCGTCGCCGCGACATCCTGCTGGCATCTTTGCCTCCAGACACCTCGCCACCTCGCCCCCTTCTTGACACCACCTCTCTTACCTTTTGCCCAACACCGTCGCCGCCAGTCCCTGCTGCTCCGCTCCACTCGCACGTACGTACACCCTCCCTTGCAACCCAACAGCCTGCAGCAGCCTCACCGGCGCTTTCTACCCGCACACTCACCACCCTTTTCCTTGCTTCCCACTCACGCCCACCGTCTTTTCCTGCACACACCAAATTCTCAGGGCCTGTCCAACTAAGCCCTGCTGCGGCCCGACACACCCAGCCTACACACCGCCACTATCACACCGACGACACACAAACACCCGACACGCAGCGCTCCCGCGAAAGCTTCCGACCCACTCATGGAGCCCACTGAGTCTCCACCTCACTCTATCGCCTGCTCTTAGGTCTCCAAGAAACAGTCTTGCTCGCCCTACCTGCTACACCTGCATGCATCACACGCTCCCTGGAACCTTTCCTCTGCTCTTCACAACTGAGCGCCGACTTCAAGCAAATGCAGTGATTCGTTCCAGTCTACAGTGTGTGTGTGTAAATATGTCTGTCTCTCTCTGTCCTCTGTGTGTATGTGTGTGAGCGTAGGCATGTATATACGTATGTATGTATGTATGTATGTATGTATGTATGTATGCATGCATATCTTGCAAAACTCCAGGGTCTCTAAAGTGATCGTTTATGGTGGCAGTGTTGATATGGGATCGGGAGCAGAGCGCGTGTCCGTCCGTGGGTGGGGGTGCTCTGTGGGGTGGTGTTGATTCCGTGTTGATAACAGACAGGGTGAATGCGGAAAGCACCTGGTGTGGTTACTAAGCTTCCGCATCGCCACAGGGCGGACAGTGCCCGACCCTAGGCCCGATTTCCTCGAAAGCCCCCAGAGCGGCTTGAGGGAGCTGAGGCCAAGCCTGGCTGTTTTAAGGCCGCTGTTTCTGCGGCTCCTTGTGTGCGCGGGCAAGCGGTGCAGGTACCTGTGTGAGTCGGGAAATTGGAGCGGAACGTCTTCCCACCTAGGTTTTGGGTCCGTTGCCGGGTGGGTCCACTCGGTCGTGACCCTGTCAGCAGGTCCGGGGCACGGAGACAGATGGTGGTGTGCTTACCGCTGGGTTCAGCTCCGCCTCCATGGGAGGCATAGTCTGTGCCCACCCGGGTGTGTGGGGGGGCAGACACGCCTTTTTCCCACCCGACCTCAACCCAGTCCCACCCTGAAGCCTTCCCAGTAGAGGACACGGAGAGACACCCGTGTCGAGCTGGATCTGGGAAGGGTCTGTCCAGCAAGCTGCCGGGCCAGTTGTGTGGCTCCCATGAAAAGGCTATGGGAAAAAAGACATCGGAGAAGCCTATGCTGGCAGGTGTCCGAATGGGGCTGTCGCATGCCAAAGGCAAGGATCCACGCTTGCCTCTGTGCTCCCTGGTTTCTCCTCAGCTCCGCCCTTCTGGCTGGAAAGAGGGACTCTGCTTGGAGAAAAGGTCTCTCTAGCACGTGCCTGCTATGAACGATCGAATGATTGCTGTGGGACAGACAGCAGACAGGCGGTAGGGATGGTGGTTGGGGCGCGGGGGCAGAGCCGGGGTGGTTGTGGCCAGGGGCGTGCCATCCTTGGGCACGTGGTCCTGAGGTGTAGGGCAGCAGGTTGAGCAAGCCAGGTGGGAGCACCTCCTCCACCGACAGCTACCTACCGCATCAGGTCCTGCCTCTGCTTTCCTACCGGGGCTGCCCTCTGTGAGGGACTTAGGAGCCCAGGAAACCAACACTTCTCCGCCCAAGCTGCTTTTGGTCGTGGTGTTTGATGGCAACAATCCCAAGCCTGACTCAGACTGAAATCGGTACCAGGAGTGGGGTATTGCTGGGACAGAGCCGATCCCGTGCTTTCGGGATTAAAAGGAGCTCTTGGGGATGAACAAGAAAGGAATGGTTATGGTTCAAAAAACGCCGGCTTGCCGGGCAGTGGTGGCGCACGCCTTTAGTCCCAGCACTCGGGAGGCAGAGGCAGGCGGATCTCTGGGAGTTTGAGGCCAGCCTGGTCTACAAGAGCTAGCTTCAGGGCAGGCTCCGAAGCTACAGAGAAACCCTGTCTCGAAAAACCAAAACAAACAAACAAAAAAAAAAAAAAAAACCCGCCGGCTTCTGTGCCGCGTTGGGGCAGGGTCAACCGTGCTGCTTGTTTCTGGAGAACTTAACAAAACCCTGCACTCATCTGTGAAGAGAGACTCTCAGTTGAGCAGATGCCTCCATGAGATGATGATGAGTGGTCTTTTTTTTCCCTCTACTTTTTTTCCTCTACATTTTTCTCTGCCTCTCCCTTCCCCCCTTTAACCTTCCCCCAAGGTCCCCATGCTCCCAATTTACTCAGGAGGTCTTGTCTTTTTCTACTCTCTACTTCCCATATAGATTAGATCTATGTAAGTCTCTCTTAGTGTCCTCATTGTTGTCTAAGGTCTCTGGGATTGTGGTTTGTAGGCTGGCTTTCTTTGCTTTATGTTTAAAAACCACCTATGAGTGAATACATGTGATAATCTTTCTTGTCTGGGTTACCTCACTCTAAATAACGTTTTCTAGCTCCATCCATTTTCCTGCAAAATTCAAGCTGTTGGTTTTTTTTTCTTTCTGCTGTGTAGTACTCCATTGTGTAAATGTACCACATTTTCCTTACCCATTTTTCGGTCAAGGGGCATTTAGGTTGTGTCCAGGTTCTGGCTATGACAAAC
>NC_022022.1:2118572-2124485 GCF_000317375.1 Microtus ochrogaster
TCAGGCTGGTCAAGGACTGACAGGTGGCCGAGGGCAGTCTGTCTCCTGTGGTGAGACAGGCCCTTTCTCTGCCGTGGACAGTGGTTGAGTCCGGTGACAGGTGAGTGAACGTTTTCCTTCGTGGTACCCACCGCAGTGGAGCACAAAGAGGATTAGGACCGCAGAAAGGGACACACGGTCCAAGGCTTGGGAGGCCGGAGAAGGTGCGCAACAGAGTCTGGACAACCCTGAGCTCTCTGGAGCAGACTTTGAGCCTTTACCGGTCCATTGGGTCCGGATTGGGAAGCTCCCTGGACAGATGACTTGCCAATGAGCAGCCTACATGAGCCTAGGTCTCAGAAGGCCAGGGGTCAGTGCGGGACCTGTGAGGAAGAGCCATCTTAACACAGGAGGAGCGCGGAGTCGGCTCCCCAGAGTTTGTGTCTGTGTGCGTTTCTTGTGGGTGTGGTTTGTATGTAATAAAATTACAGTTATGAAGTAGTAAGGAAAATAATTGTATGGCTGGAGTCACCACAACATGAGGAACTGTATTAAAGGGTCCCAGCATTAGGAAGGTTGAGACCACTGCTGTAGTGTTATCGCTGTTAAAATCTTAACAGGGAGTTGGCAAAAAGCCACAACATATTAAATGAAACCACGTTGAACTATGGCACACGTGGTAAGAAATTTCTTGGGAAGAGTGGGCTGGTGTCCACCTTTAATCTCAGCCCTCAGAGGCAGGCAGATCCCCAGATGAAATGGGGCCAGCCTGGCAATTTTGTTTCCGTTTTAAAACAAAAAGCAAGGTATCCAAAAGTCTGTTGTAACTAACAAAAGTACAAACATAAATTGGGGGGGGTGAGGGGAAAGAGGGGGCACCAACCAGGGAGTCACCTGCAGACGCATGCTTCTGTTATTTAAGCAAATGAAATCAGGGACCTAATGTGGCTTTCGCTTTTGGTACAGATGAAGCGGCAGGACTCCTGATGTGTGTTGTGTAGGGAATATCACCACCCCCCGCCACCCCCCATGGGGTGCAGACCGTGAGCAGCTTATTCCCAAAAGTGAAAAGGTGCTGCCTAGAAATGCATCGAATGGAGGAGTGGCTTCTACAGTTGTCTGCAGCGTGCATTTATTTAAATGCAACCAGAATCTTTGGAACTCAAGTACAGGCCCTTAGAACTTTCCTGTAGGATAGGGATATGCACTGTAATTCCTATATCACCCAGTGGACAGGCAGCATGGGAGTCTAGTACACTCGTGCACAGTCTTTTGATTTGGAGCTACCCAGCGATTAACTAACTGTAGGTGTAAGAGGGACTGCACACTCAAGGCTTGCTCTTACAGCCCTTTTCTTTCTCTTTGAAATAGGAGTATGTATAATTGTCGAGCCAGCGCAGCCTGGATGCCAAGACTGGCGGGGCGGGTGTGTGTGTGTGTGTGTGTGTATGTGTGTGCTGGGATTGAGACACGGAGGCTTCTTTTCAGGTGGAAGAACAGCTATCTTTATTTTGCCCCAGCCTTTCATACCTCTACTGCTTCTGTGGAAAACCACCGGCCAAAAAGAACAGAAATATCCTTGTCAATTATGGACCACAAAGAAGTTCTGCTGTAGGTCAGGGGGAGTGAGGGCAGCTAGATCACAACATATATAATAAGAGGTTTAATAAGAGGCAAGTAAACTGGAAAACCAGGGGAGTTTGAGAATGTGGTTCCCCACTCAAGAATGTCTCTTGCGTCTTCCTAAAGTCGAGGTGTAGAATTAGGGTCCTTTTCCTTTGGTTGTTTCTGTCTGGTTTCTCTGTTCTCTGAAGCTGTGCTGTGGGGGAGACTGAGCTAAGTGGGCTTCCTTAGGAACTGCTTGGCTCTGAGACCCTGAACACCTGTCAACCAGTAGCGCTGTAGATGAAGAGGAATGGGGGCAGTGGCACTAGCCAGATCCTGATTCCCACCCTACTCACGGCAGGGAAGCAAACACTGGCCTTGGATTATTATCAACTATTGGAAAGGAAAGCAGGCTTCGTAAAGACGGGCGGCTCTCGAGGCAAGGGGGGAATCACTGGAACTATCTGGATTTTCTTCTCCCTGAACAAGCAGCATGGCAGAAATCTAAGAGGTCTCTCTGGCCAGGCTTCCTTGGAACTTAGTGTAGGGCGCCCCAGAAAGCAATTGCGATTGTTGGAGGGCTCCGAAGTGCCTGTTAGTTTCTGCTCAAAACATGCAGCGTTGCTACCTGCAGGCAGCTGCGCTGTGCACTCAGCTGCATTCTGAGGGATGTAGCAACTTCTTCCTGGTAGAAACATTCCATGCTGGCTGGCATGGGGTGAGGGCTCCTTAAGACACAGGACGCTCTACAGGGAGTGGAAAGGCTTCTAGCTTTCATGAGCCGTCACCCCTTTCCCACACTCCTGGAACACTGACTTGAGTGGTATCCTTACTTAGGTCTGGTAAACTTCCAGGGAGGCTTTTCAGAGCCACGAGTTTGAACTGGAATTAGCATTTCCCGTCTAATGAGCTGAAACTTCAGGGTCATGACAGGCAGAATTCGAAGGAATTCAGTGGGACAAGAGCCAAAACTCCTTGAGGGGCAAACCTGGCCCAGACTGATAGTGGAGAGGACTTGGGCTTTTTCATTGCCTAGCATGTAGGCCATTTCCTCCTCCTGAACACTGGGAAATACACAAGATACTGTATTTACAGTTTACGTATGGAGATAGTGGGTTGCATCGCTGTCAGTGAAAATGGAGATGGATGGGATGGATTCTTTTGTTTGTTGTGCTGTCAAGTGCCACCAGCAGGGTGCATTGGTGGTTCAGTGGTAGAATTCTCGCCTCCCACGCGGGAGACCCGGGTTCGATTCCCGGCCAATGCAGTGTAACATTTTTCTTCCCCCTTTTGGCCTATCACCAGGGTGTTTTCTTGGCGTCAGCGAAGCTGTTTGTGGGGTGTGATTTATCACAGGCTAGTATGCAGAAGGACCTGTGTTTCTTTCTTAACACTGGAAAACTCAGAAAGTTAAAGGATCCTTGGTTTACGTTGTTCTTCAGTAGAAATTCACTGAAATGTATGGCTTCTCTTACTTTTTCCCAATGTGCTGTTACAAGGTGCTTTGGAGGATGCATTGGTGGTTCAATGGTAGAATTCTCGCCTCCCACGCGGGAGACCCGGGTTCGATTCCCGGCCAATGCAGTCTAAACTTTTCCCTCTTTCCCTTCTGACTACCACCCATTTGTAAGGTTTTCTGGTGTGAGCAGAGAAAACAGGACTAGGACCCAGTTCCATTCTTTTGGCTGAAACGTTAACAGCGAATTTGACTAATAGTGGCTCAAGCAGGTAAGTAATATTTTCCGTGTATCAAAGAGTCCAGGCACAAGCTTACAGATACGGAATATGGAATATCACCACCACAGCTGTTTTCATTGTTTTCAAGTTCTTCCTGTTTCCGTTCAGATACCTTAGCCTGAGGTTTTTATTCTCATGGCAGAAGATGCCCACACACCGACATTCTAGGCTGGAAAAAGAGGATAAGACGGGCAGGTAGAAGGCATTCAAACATTTTTATTCAGAGGCTTCCGCCTATCTCTTTTAAACCGTAACAGGGAAGGGGGTGACTACCAGGTTTGTGGGAGTTAAAACCAACACAAGCCTTTAACCCCAGCATTCTGGAGTCAGAGACAGGAGAATCTCTGTGAGTTCTAAATCAGCCTGATTTAGGCCAGCCAGAGCTAAATAGTGCGGTCCTATCTCAAAAAAACAACCAGAAAGGTTTTCATCCCTAGGGATCTTGTCCTGAGGCTTCGGTATCACTGAACTGTAGCTTTTAAGTAAGAAGTTTTGGATAAGGGTTCCAATGTCTCACCAGCGCAAAAATTCTTCTGGGCGAGGACAACAGCCCAGATTAAATTCCATCAAGAAATTCTCTAATAAGGAGCGGGAGGAGGGGGCGTTCAGACTGAGAACTGTTCGAAGAATCCAGGTTTGATGCTCAGCAACCACAGAAGAATTCTCGATCTCCTCTTTCCTGTAGCTCCGCGTGACGACCCAAACAGCCAGGCGAGCTCATCAAAACCCTTCCGAACTCTTATCAATTATTTTTCTATCAGCTACCTTTCGTGACAAATGATAAGAAGAAAGCCTGAACGCAGCTCCAAATATACTACGAGTTATGCAGCCGACTTCCCCGCTTTTGTGGAAGTCTCAGGTATCAGCAAAGGCCAATGGCACTGAGTCTCCAGGAAAATCCCCTTCGGGATAACAGTGCTTTCCCCACCAGGTGAGTATTCTGTTTCCACCCCCAGCCCCGACTCACCCCACGAGCCCTGCCCTCTGAACGCACTGACGCTTTGCGCCGCAAGCTAGCGGACCTCCCCGCTCACACACGCTTCTCCTGCGCTCCTCTGTCACCTACCGACCCACGCTCTCTCCCACACCGTGCGAATTTCCTCGCGCTTCCAAAGTGAGTGCGGACACGGCACCCCATGCACCCCTAATTTTCATAGTTCTCACTTCGCTCTAACGCCACCGACGGCTTCGACTCTCAAGAAAACGCCTCGTTCCTCGTCCGGACCTTTGACGCCTTGGATTCCTGGATGGGACTCAGCAATTCGGGTCTTTCAGGTTCCTTATGTGGTAATTGACTCGAGGGAGCAGCTGGCATGCTAGTTCCATTTCTTCTCTGAACATCTCAATCATGACAGCAGTTAGTCAGCTTGAGATTTCCTGAGTAGATGCTCTGCTGTTGCGCTTAGGGAAAGAAGAAAGCAAATGGGTTTCAGCAGAAAAAAACCTTTCTGGTTTTTAGACACTAGACACTTTGAGCTTATAGCGACTTGGGAAGATGAAAACTGCAGATTCCTGGAGCTAATGCTAAGGGATGTGTGCTTCCTGCTGTGCCCCAATGCACAGCACAGCACAACGGGCTACGGAAGTTAATCGTGGTGTTTTCGGGGCCACAGAGGGCGGGGAGCCCATAGTCATTCCTTTTCTGCTCGCTTCACCGCTCCCGAGGGTCTGTCATTTTCTCCTCCTCCCCACACACCCCTTTCTTCCTCCTTCTCTTTCTTTTTCTCTGTCCCCCTTTTTCTCTGTCTCTTCGTTTAGAAAATTGTTTTAAAGTAAACATTACTGATAGGAAAGCAAGCATGTGCCTCTCAGGAATTTTTCAAGTGTTAGGAAAAGAGTTGAGGGGACCAGGAGAAAAAGCCCACACTCTCCCTCGAGGATTCATCCACGAAACTGAACGTCCACCGTGTGCACTCTGGCTGCCCTTAAAGTAGACGTGCCACAGTGGTCCTGGTTCTTCTGCAGCAACACCCTGCTTGACAGTGGGAGAGTATGCCGGAGATTCACAGTGACTCCAGACCTGGCTGGCGACAGTCTCTCCAGCAAGGAAGGGGACGAGAAGCAATGTGCAGAGAGCTCAAGCACAGCAGCCTGGTGAGACAGCATTTACACCGGAAGCCCTCTGTGGATTTCCCTTGTGCTGGCCCCTCCCTGCCCCACCCTCCTTGAGAAAGCCTGGGTACTCACGTGAAAATCCCGTAGATTAGAGGAAAAAGACCACTAAAGCAAGTCATGGCCAAATTAATTAGAAGTCTTTTAAAATTTGTGGACACGGGCTGTTTCTCCCTAAAGGCAGGGTTCAAGAGTTCAGCACTAGACATGGGGAAGATAAGGGATTTTATAGTTCAGAAGTAGGGGGTCCCAAACAGGTAGGGTCACAGAGGTTGGTCATAATAACCTCTTGAAACAAAGACATGGTTACAACGTAGTCGTAACAGGTGGTCATAACTTTTTTTGGGTTTTTTTGTCTTTTGTTTTTGTTTTTCGAGACAAGGTTTCTCTGTGGTTTTGGAGCCTGTCCTGGAACTAACTCTTGTAGACCAGGCTGGTCTCGAACTCACAGAGATCCGCCTGCCTCTGCCTCCCGAGTGC
>NC_022022.1:2125911-2132433 GCF_000317375.1 Microtus ochrogaster
TCCGCCTGCCTCTGCCTCCCGAGTGCTGGGATTAAAGGTGTGCGCCACCACCGCCCAGCTGTTACTATCCTTTTCTTCAACTAAAAAAAAAAAGTTTAAATTTACACCTATTTATTAGAAGCACATGGGTGTGGAGGCTGGAGGATGACTTTCTTTTCTCTCATAATGTATAAATCTCACTTCTCTTAAAACGGGACCTATTATTTGCAGTATCTATTCAATCTGAGCCATTGACTTTTGAGTGGTGATGATTAAACCCAAAGCCTTGTATATCCTCAACTTCTGCTCTAGTATAGGGAATACTTCCAGTCCCGACCTTACATTGTAAACATTATGGGTTTTTGTTGCTATTGTTGTTGTTGATTTGTTTTTGGCTTTTGGGGATTTTTGTTTTGTTTTGGTTTGGTTTGGTTTTTCAAGAAATGATTTCTCTGTGCAGCCCTGGCTGTCCTGGAACTTACTCTGTTGTGCCATGGTGCACAGGACCATACAGTGAAAAGCACAGCTGACTCTCTTCTAGACTCGCTCACAGGAGTATCCCAGCGGAGGAAGCCCGATTTACAAAGCTTCGGGAATACTTGTCTTTTGAGTAGTTGCTGTCATTTCTGCTAAACCCTTGTGAAGCCATGGCGTCCCCCTCCCCCCTTTCCATAGTGGGATTCACCCAAAAACACCTCAGCAGTGTTTCAACCATTCATTGAGCATAACTCCTTTCTGTACTGGTAACCGGATGACCTTTCCCCATTGTGGGGCCCTGGTGTGAATTCACTCAGTCAAAGAAACCTTCGTTTTCATAGGCAAATCTACCTAAAGCTACCCCCATCCCCCAATTATCTTTTATAGCAGGACATCCAACAAGGAGAGAAGCCTTGCAAATAGATTGCATAGAACCTCAAAAGACAGGCACTGAAGAGAGACAGAGTCTGCCCTTACTGATAAGCAGGACAGGGTGGCCCCGGATTCTCTAACAACTGACTCAGGAGAGTGTAACCCACTGGCCTTTGCTCTACCCTAACAAGCTATCAATATTCTGTACTTACCTTATCTCGGTTTCATTGGATATAAGATCATAGTCTAGGAAATTAACTGTGTGTGCCTTCACCCCTAGAGATACAGGAAAGATGCTTGGCTCTCTAACCCAGCCCCAGAAAAAGGAATTCCTGTTCACCTGGGTCAGCCTGAGGCTAATAATTTACATAGCCACAGCTTTTCACTTTAACCCAGGGTGAAGAGATTCCCTTTCTTCAAGTAGCATTTGGCAAAAATACCAATAGGGATCAAATGCCATCCATTTTCCTCCCACCGTGCGCGTGCTGGTTGCCATGGCTACCGCAATCGCTGTGTTCCCAGCTGTGCAGGAATGGAAGTGTTTTTAGGATGCACAGCGCTACCGCGTTTCTGTCCCCTTCTCCGCTTTTATTACAAACTTAAATAAGTTAAGTTAAAAGCTTAACTCACCACACAAATGTAGCTATCACAGCCCCTTCCTCTATTCACCCTTGTCAGATATGCCCGGGTGCTTCACAGCCCCGCCCCCTCGGAGATGTAAATAGGATAACAGGCACTTGCTTCGTCTGCCTTATCTGATTCTTGGCTCTGTGTAATGCCTGCCTAGTATCTTTGTTATTGTCAAAGAACTGTTAATTGTGTCCGTGTGGTGTATAACCTGGAGACCTTGTGGGACCAGAGAACATCAAGAACATTGCTGGAGCACTGGAAGAAGTGGGACATAAACAGAAGTGTGAGCTGATTCGTTCCTTTCCCCTCAGACCCTTTCAGTCAGTTTTCGCTTGCTGTACTGTTCCTTCTGGATCCTGAGAGGTTTAGGGGGCAGACACCTCAATAAATCCCGATACTCTTGACCAGGCTGGCCTTAAACTCAGAGATCCTCCTGTCTCCGCCTCTACAGTGCTGGGATTAAAGTCATGTGCCACCATGTCTGGCTTTGTTAATATTTTGGACAAATTTCCTAACATCAAACTCTAAGTGAAATCTGATATCTAACTAATTTTGAGGATTTCTAAAGAGTCCACAAATGATCTAAAATGTGTTACAATTTCAAAAGGCTTGGGGCACGCACCTTTAATTCCATCACTAAAGGCGGAGACAAGAGGATCTCAGTGAGTTCCAGCCCAGTCAGAGCTACACACTGTCTCAAACAAACAAAAAATGATTCTTTTTCTTTATAAAAATAGTCACTAAAAGCCGGGCGATGGTGGCGCACGCCTTTAATCCCAGCACTCGGGAGGCAGAGGCAGGTGGATCTCTGTGAGTTCGAGCCCAGCCTGGTCTACAGAGCTAGTTCCAGGACAGGCTCCAAAGCCACAGAGAAACCCTGTCTCGAAAAAACAAAACAAAACAAAAAAAAAAAACAAAAACAAAAAAATAGTCACTAAATAATGCTTACATGCTATATTTAATTTGTATAAGAAGTGGTGTTAGATACAACATGGTGTGTGGCCTAGTGAAATATTTTGATGGTAGATTAAATTCCTAGCCTGCATGAAGCCTTGGGTTCATCTTCAGCACAGAAGAATAAATGGCATTTTACTGCCTTTGGGTTATACTCACATAAAAACATGTTAGTGACCAGGTTCTGTGAACTGCTGTGATCCCTCAGAAACCCACTATGTCTTGGTATAACAGAGTCATAGTCTATTACCTTCACCTAGTGTGTGACACAGAAATAATCGAATTTTCTTGTTAGCTGGACTATCACGGTAACGGATTCTCACCAGATCTTTAGCCGTGGCCCTGTTATGTCATCTTTTCCACAGAGTTCATTGATTTGTTCGGTTGCTTTCCCAAGCATCTATTAACCTAAACTCTTTCTTCTTCCAAGAAGTTCATGGAATGGATTGACACACATTTTTTTTAAGAGTTAAAATCATACTGCTTGGGGCTGGAGAGACAATTTAGCAGTTAGGAGCACTGGCAGCTCTTTCTAGAGGACCAGGGTTCGATTCACAAGTAGGTTAGCAATGATCTGTACATGCAGTTCCAGGAGAGATGATGTCACACCCTCTTCTGGCCAACGTGGGCACCAAGCATGAACAGAGTACACAGACATACATGCAGGCAAAACACCATACAAATAAAATAAAGTAAAATAAATCATTTGAAAATGTCATACCATTTGACAGGTAAGGTTTCAGGATTGATAGATAGTTCATAAATCTGTTAAGTCAACATCAAATGGGACAAAAATTATCTGAGACTAAATGAACTGATGAAATATAATTAGTGGTTTTTCCAATTTTTTGGATGAAGTATTATTCATTTAAGCAGTGTTTGTTTCAAACATTGTTCTAATGTCATGTTCTCCAAATATAAGGATAAACTTTGGGAACAAATATTGATTTATTTATTTTTGTGTGTGAGAGAGTGTATGCACACTCATAGGTATGCATGCTACAACATTCATGTAAAGGTCCGAGGGTAACTTTCTTGTAATCTTTCTCTTTATTGCTGCCCCAGGCTGGCCAGCTTCTCCCTTGCATCTCGTCTTCGGAGCGCTGGGATTACAGCCTTCGGCCACCACGTCTGACTTCTCAACATGGGAACAACACATTGGTGTACACACAAATAAGTAAATGTAACAGAACATAACTGGAAATTGAAGGGCCCGGGTCTACCCTTGTTCCTGGGGTTCTCGAGGACAGTTTCTGGTCAGCTAACTAAAGCATTCTGCTTGTTCCCGTGCTCCCTCTGCCCCGTCTGGTGATTAGCTGTAGGGCATTGTTGACTACACAGTTGGTATGGTAATTTCCCACCTGCCTGGGCAGAAATCCTTGTCCAGCAGCTAGGTATATAAGGATTTCCCCAAGGTTGAATAAACGGCATTCGGCTGATCTCCTTCGAATGACCCAGGTCTCTTTGTGTGTTCTTTCAATCTCCAGGCCCTTGCCCAACTCGCGCGTACGGTACAGTGGCGCGCGAACTGTACAGAGGGGGTAACACAAAATCGGGTGTTACAGGAAATACTGGTTCTGTTTATACTGACGAAGCTTTCCAGAACCAGAGGCCATTAAGGGCAAGAATTCAGTTAGAAAGTGTAGAAAAGTGCCCAGGACTAGCGGCTTACTGGATGAATGGCAAGATCTGGTATACCCCACGAGGAACAGATTCTGTTAAGAAGTTGGGCTGGCTTGATCCCCCTCTGCCATTACAGAAGCAAACACTGAAGGAATCAGAATGGTATAGTATAATGGAAAAAGAGTAAGATGTCAGGTCCTTCCCCCTTTGGGAGCTTATGAGGGGAACAAGCCATAAGATCAAGGCACATACGAATGCAGTTAGGAGACAGCTCAGTGTTTGCTGTGCTCCATGGTACAGATGCCGCATCCGGCTCTTGAGGAATCAAAACTGCTCGTATGGGTTTGTTTCTCAGAACTCAGTGTCTGACGCCTCCTGACCACAAGGGCTGAGGCCATGCAGGAGGAAGTTTAAAGGTACCTGGCAAGGTTATTGAACCTTAGAGAACAATAGGCATTTAAGTTCTTACTGAACTTACTGTGTTTTGCTTCAAGAAAAAAATGCCACAATGAAGCCGACGACCACTTTCAGCCCAGTCATTAAGTCTGCTTTCAGTATTGCTTGTGGTTAAACTATGATGTAATTCCAAAGTGTGCGAGATGTAGCCTGTTTTCAGTAAACCAGCAGCCATCCTGATTCACCCTTAGGTGTGTCCGTCTCCTTCCCTCACTGACTTCACACTTCCTCTTTGGAACCCGAACCCCGCTGGAGCTGGACTCCAGCAGGACATTTGAAAATGTTCATCAAATCTGATGTCTTATTGAATCCGATGTCACCAAGCAGCTAACAAACTAAGATGGACTTTATGGAGACAATAAACTCGTCATTAAAACCTGATACCTATCCTCACTCTTATGGAAGGAGGACCCGAGATTATTATAGCTAGTTTGAGGACATTGAGAGAAGAATTCGTCCAAATCTGAGGCATTATAGACAAACTGGATAGCAATGGCTTTTAGTTAGAAGAGGGTTTTGGAAACTTAATTTAGTTTGTGTGTGTATATATGTGCATGTGTGTGTATATATGTGCATGTGTGTATATATGTGCATGTGTGTATATATATGTGCATGTGTGTATATATGTACATGTATGTATATATATGTGCGTGTGTGTATACATGTGCATGTGTGTGTGCATGCTTCTGTGTGACAGACTCTCACGCTCTAGCTGGCTTGGAACTTTATGTAGACCAGCCTAGCTTCAAAGTTGTTAAGCCCAAATCCTTGGGTCCCCACAAAAGCCAACAAAGGAGACTGAGTCCCGTATGTAAAAGCAGAGAGCCTTTATTTTAATCAAGTTTGCAAACTCGGTCTCTCTGCACGTCCAACGTATTGGAATAACCGGAGAGCCCCGAGCTCAATTAGAATTGGGTTTTTATAGTAGTAAAGGTGGGGGTGAGGGGTCTCTGAGGTTCAGGACCTCTGATTGGCTGACATTTGTCTAGGGTGAAGTGCTAAGTCTGAGCAGGTCATTCAAAGGAAGTTCTTAGCTTTCATGGCTGGCTCCCACAAAAGTCATGGTCAATTCTCCTGTCTCTGCCTATAGGTGTACACCACCATGCCTGTAGTCTGAAGATTCGTTATTAAATATTCTAGTAAACCTGGTTCTAGTGGCACATCCTTCTAATCTTAGCTGATCTAATCAAGAGGCTGAGGCAGGAAGATAGTGGATTTGATGTTAGCCTATTGTCTTAATGTTCTATTGCTGTGACAAAAATCCTGACCAAAGCTATTTTTATAAAATATAGCTTCTAACTGGGGGCTTGCTTACAGTTCCCGAGGGTTAATCCGTAACATCATATTTGGGAGCCTGGGAGCAGCAGGAATGAGGCTGAAACAGTACCTAGAGCTTACATTTTGATCCACAGGCAGGAGCAGGGGGGAGACTGGGCAAGAACTTTTGAAAGCTCACCCTCAGGGACACACATCCTCCAATTGTCCAAGGTCACACCTCCTAAGTGCCAGTGGCCGCGTCAGGGGAGCTGCAGTCAGCAATGGAGCTTATGGAATTATGATGGGTATATCTCGGAGAGGCAAAGCCCCGGGAAGATTGTTTCCAGAACTCCCCTTTCTTCTGCTGGGCTTCCTACTGCTTGTTGCTGCTGTGTTCCTGCGTCTTAATCTACTGTGTATCTGTAGCCTTTTCTGACCGCGAGAACCAAACCTTAAAGGGCTGAGAGGCAGCCAAGGGCCCTCCAGGTGCTTCTGGCAGTTGGCTCCACCCCTCCTCGGTCCGGGAGAGAGGAGCCTTAAGGGAGCTTGTGGGCCTGGCCGAGAGCGGCGTTTAACCAGGAACTACATTTAACGGCGCCAGCTCTAGGAAGCTGGTGTCCACACTGTGGCGGGCGCTTTTACTTTGCGTCGTGCCAGCTGCTCAAGAGATCGGTTGTTGCACAGCACCTCTTAAAAGAACTGGTTCTCTCTCTCTCTCTCTCTCTCTCTCTCTCTCTCTCTCTCTCTCTCTATCTCTATCTCTATCTCCTCTAT
>NC_022022.1:2132533-2133930 GCF_000317375.1 Microtus ochrogaster
TCAGTGCGCACATTCTGTGTTTCTGTCTCTGTCTATCTCTATCTCTCCCTCTCTCTCTCTCTCTCTCTCTCTATCTCTATCTCTATCTCTATCTCTATCTCTATCTCTATCTCTATCTCTTTCCCAGGCCCTATGTAAAAATTTGGGTCCCATGTTGAGCGTCAAACGTTTTATCATTGAGACAGTGGCTGGACCTTAGGCTACTGATCTCTCAGCCAACCACTGCAACTCCACAGTTCCTGGCCTTCCGGTGTGATTCCTATGTGAAAGGATCCCACCGTGTCTAGTATAGTGTGACTGTTTCTTGGGAAAATCCCACACCTCGCTGAGCAATTTATTTGCAGATCACAATGAAGATAATTTTATAAGAGCAACGATAATTGGTTAGATCTATGGTTTAATTGAACTTTCTGAGTCAGCCTAAAAGATGCAGGTGCTAACACGGTGAAGATGGTTAGGGAAAAGGTTTAGGTTATTCTGCCTATTGCTCCAATGAGAGATACAAAAAAGGCAAACATGGGCTGAAAGTCACCTTTCCCCCTTGTTAGATGTGAAATTTGCAGAGGATTAAAAGTAAGAACAAGGAAGTCTTATGCATTATAGACCCGTGAATTCTGCCTGTGGAAAAACAGGCTAATGATGAAAAAAATTACGTCCCCATACCCAAGCTTCAGCCTGAGTTCCTTCATCATGTAGCTTACAGAATTAACCACAGGCTCTGGCATGCACCTTGAAAAAACAAATTTGTAAAAGGAAATTAAGTGACCCCTATTGTGTACAAAGAAAAATAGGTGGTTGACTAGACCACTTGTTGAAAGTTTTTTGTAGAATCGAATCTGCTACACTGAAATTGCAAACACCTGCCCACCAGCACAAAGAGAAGTGGCTGAGGCAAACTTCGTTAAATTAATCAGCAATAAAAGAATCATTGCTCTGGGGCGAAGACGTTATGGTGTGAAAATTAATACAAAGGAAAACGTTTAACTACTTGTGGGCTTCTAAGGAAAATGTAACTTGTGGTGATCATAATATGATTTCTTCCTGTGTAAAGATGATTTTAACTTGTTTCTGGAAACTAGGTAAGCTCTGGTTGTGAGGGAATCTTTTCTTGTGTAGAAACTGTTGTCCTAGAAGGCACAAGAGGGGTACGAGGAAAATAAGAGCAGTGGAAGGAGAGGGTAGAAGGGGAACAGCTGGGAAAGAAGAGGGGAGCAACAGGATAGAAGAGCAGAAGGAGGAGGAACAGCAGAAGAAAGAAAAAGAAAACGAAGAATTAAGCCAAGTCTCTTGTGGGTGTGCCCAGGTGTGCCCAGCTGTGCCGGCGCCACACCTCCTCTCTGTGGGTGTGCCCAGCTGTGCCGGCGCCGCACCTCCTCTCTGTGGGTGTGCCCAGCTGT
>NC_022022.1:2134030-2146653 GCF_000317375.1 Microtus ochrogaster
CACCTCCTCTCTGTGGGTGTGCCCAGCTGTGCCGGCGCCGCACCTCCTCTCCAGTCTCTCGGACAGGCAGAGAGCAGGTCCAGCATTTCTAACCAACTGGCAAACAAACATTCAAAATACGTGTGCCTGTGGGGAACCGTCCTCATCCAAACCACCACACACACCTATGCTGCACAGCAAGACCCATCTCAAAAGAAAAAAAAAGAAATCAAAGGTTATTGAAAAAGAGCCAAAAGGGGCTGGAGAAATGGCTCAGTGGTTAAGAGCGCTGACTGCCCTTCCAGAGGACCCGGGTTCAATTCCCAGCACCCACATGGCAGCTCACAACTGTATGAAGATCCAGTGTAGGAGATCACACCAATGCACATAATATAAAGTTAAATAAACCATAAATAATATTTAAAAGAAAAAGAGCCAAAGTCCATCAACTTTTGGTTTTGTTTGTTTTGCTTTTGTTTTAAGACAAGGTCTCACTATGTAGCTTTGGCTTTCCCAAAGCTCTCTGTCCAGACCAGGCCTTCTGCCTCTGTCTCCTGGGTACCGGGATTAAAGGTGTGTACCCCCATGCCCTGCCAGGCCATCATTTTCTTGCTGTACTTGTATAAACACTAGCCCAATTTTTGCATGCAAAGATTATTTCTGATGTCACATAATAAAAATTTAGGCAACTTTAGAAAAAAATACAGCTCAGTGGACGATGTATTTCTAGGTACACTCTGGAAATACCAGGCTCTGGTCCTGCCCAGGAGCCTTACAATTTTGATATATACTATAATCTTCCCAGTTCCTGAAACATCACAAGACGGGTCTGGAAATTGTATTCCAAAGGCAGAAGACACTCTTTAGGTCTACTGTATGGGCCATCCAGAGATTGTCCCATGTCATGATCAGAGACAGTCAAAGTGTGACCGTTAAAACTCTCCTGGCTGGGCAGTGGTGGCACACACCTTTAATCCCAGCACAGAATATTGTGTTGTATTTATTTATTATGTATACAATATAAATAAATAAGAATCTATTGAGTACTCTTCCAGAGTTTGGGTTCCCAGCATTCAGGCAAGCTGCTCACAACCCTTAATAATTCCAGCTCCAGGAGCTCCAATGCCTCTGGCCTTCCATGGGTGCCTGCACTCGTGTGCGTGCGCACACACAATGTAGAAAGCAAGTGTGGTGGGTGTGAAAGAAAGCCTTGATCTCTGGGATCCTGCATAAGCTCACGGAAGCCCAGGATAAACAGAGAGTTGATCGTGCGTGTCAGCAATCCCAGTACACTGGTGGCTGAGGCAGGAAGGCTGGGAGGTGGAAGCTGCCTAGCTCCAAACCAGACAGTTCAGACCAGATATAAACAAAAACAGGGACTTTCTCCATCATAAAGGACTAACTAGGTGGCTTCCACTCTGACCAATCAAGCATAATTTTTTATTTTGCTTTGTTTCTCATGATCACTCTCTCCTCTTTTTCCTCTCCCTGAAAAGCACAAAATTGCCTCATTCTGCTCAGATTAAAGATAAGTGAGTGATGGAAGGATTTTTATTTAAAATCTTAGTGAACACAGGCTTATCTTTAACAATCCAAGGCCGCCTGGAGACTGTTCCTGCAATATGCGCAGAGTACTTTTTTGAGATACTTTGATTTTTATCTATGTGTTCTATGACGCCTTGAATACATATAGCCTTTGGCCCTCCAGTGAGGGATTTGGGTACCTTTGGATAGTATCTACTTTAATGAAAATTTTTAGTTATGATAAGGAAATTGGAATGGAATCAATAGGGCCAGTCGTCCAAGGAGAAGGAAGGAAGTCCCAGATCACACCCTTTCGTCTCAGCATCCTTGGAGGAGGAAGAGGGAGAGGATGACAGGCAAAGGAAATAAACATCTTGGTTTTCGGAAATTTCATCTCAGGACAGAGTGTGGTAAATGAAGGGAGGACCTGTTGCTTTTGACGGGGGCTCTTGTTTGGTTTTAAGACCATGTGAGACTTGACTTTAGTTCCACATTTCCTGAGGTACAGATGAAATAAAATACACAAAACAAATAAGAAAATGGATAAATGTTATCTCACACAACCAAGAGGATGATACAGAGATGGTACAAATACAGGTTCCATGGTGTAATGGTTAGCACTCTGGACTCTGAATCCAGCGATCCGAGTTCAAATCTCGGTGGGACCTCTTCCCTTTTCTTCATTTCATTTCTGTGTTCATGCAAGATTTGAGTTTAGCTGCTCCTTCCAGGCTTTCTGCGGGTTCCCAAGGACTAGAAAGTACTAAATTGGGGTGGGGCTCTGGAAGAATACAGCCCTAGGTCAACTGTGTTCCAGGAAGAGGCAACTCCTTTCCCAGACTCACCTGGGACCAGGCAGGAACACCACTGCCCAGCCCTGTTAGAACACTTTTGCAGTTCCCTGGGGCGCGCATATTCTCTGAATGGTTTTGCTAAATCCTGTCACCACAGCCTCCTGGTGCGGCAGTTATTCCAGCTCTATTGCACATCCCTGTCATTCACGGATTGAAGTGGCTTTATATTCAAATTCGACCTCATCAACTTGATTACGTGTAGATTACACCGTGACTGAAGGCGATCCTTCAGACACCGGAAAGGCGAGGCCCATGACACGTGTTCTCCACTGTGTGAAGGCTGCAGTTGTCTGCGGTCATACACCCTCTCCTGGAAAAAGGTACTCTGGAGGCGCTAGCCAATAGCCCGTCTCAACTAATGTGGTAGTGAGCAACGATTTTTCCACATTTCCTTCATCTTCCTGAATGTTGAAACTTTTGCTATCACTCCCACAGGTCCCAAAGTTTTGTTAATTTTTAGGAAAGTTGTCCCAGTCCCCTCTCTGCTTCATGTCTGTGATTCCTATTTCTCCCAAGTGCATTAACTTCCTGTCATTTCCATCGTGTAATTGTTGGACTCTAGCGTCCAAACACCGAGGAGGAGTCGCCCCCAGAGACCATCTCATACACCACAGCCGATGCAAAAGCATGAGGATTTTATTAATTCTATCATGACAGGGTCCCCCAGCATTCAGGAAGCCAAGAGACCCGAATAGCGGGTACAGTCTACTTTTAAAGGGGCCACAGAAGCAAGGGGGGTTGTTCTTTGACTATTCTGATTGGCTTATTCGAAAGGGCTATTACCAATAATTGACTGGAGAGCTGTTGCCAGATCAGATGAGGTAAGAGGTCATTTTGATCCCGTTTCCCAGGGGACCGAACCAAAGCATACGTATATGGGTAATTGTTCAGGAACTGAGTACGTGCCAGTGTAGCTGTTAGGTCCTTGGTTCCCAGGGGAGGAGGGGAAGCACTATGGCACAGAGGCTGAGAGGATTCAGTTGTCAAAAATGGCTTCAGGATTGTCTTAAAGTCTTACATAATTAAGTCTGGAACATTCTTCCAGACTGAGCATTTAGTTCCTCATTGTTCCTGTCTCCAAGATTTCCTGTTTTAAAATAGATTACCGTTATATTTCCCTTTGTATTCCCTTTCATTATGTAGAATTAACCCAGAGCCTCGCGAATGCTAGCCAAGCTGTGAAAGCCTGAACGGGGCAAGAAGGGAATGGAGAAAGGGCAGACACCGAGAAAGAATGTTCAATGTGTCAGGGCAGACATACGTGGGTTTCAGCCAGTATCCTGGGAGACAGAAAGGGAAGGAGGCCGTTAGACTTTTTTTGAATTAGAATTCAGAAACAGAAAAGGCTTAACAGAGAATATAGCACCTAGAGGGACTTGAAGTGTGGGCGTCTCTTGGAATAGGTCCATTTCTCCTTTCCTGAAAGATGGATGGTGTCTCAATTGTCTAAATTTTTACAAACACACATCCTTGACTAGAAACCAGACTTGAGTCACAGTGGTGAAAGTGCCAAATCCTGGCCTCTAGACCAGGGAACAAACCTTTTTTTGTTTTTTGTTTGTTTGTTTTGTTCTGTTTTTCAAGGTAGGGTTTCTCTGTAGCTTTGGATCCTGTCCTGGAACTAGCTCTGTAGACCAGGCTGGCCTTGAACTCACAGAGATCCGCCTGCCTCTGCCTCCCGAGTGCTTTAGTAAAGGCTGTTCAAGGACTCTTCCAGGTGATCAAATCCTTCCTTTGCCACTCACCCTTCCTGAAATGACTTGACCTATGATGGGAACTTGGTGTTCTCACCCATTAGAGTTACTAGCATGTGCCCACCACAAAATTGTTAAAGTGTGTGTAGACTAAGATAAATTCAAAATGACTAAATCCAATTGAGTCATTAAGGACACAATAAAAATGGAGAAAGAAGTCGAGCAGTGGTGGTGACGCCTGTAATCCCAGCACTTGAGAGGGGGAGGCAAGTGGATCTCTGAGTTTGAGGCTAGCCTGGTCTACAGAGTGAGTTCCAGGACAGCCTGGTCTACCTACAGACTAGCTCCAAAGCTCCACAGAGAAACCCTGCCTCGGAAAAGAAAAGAGTTGCAGCTAATAAGGCAACAGAAGAGATAATTCTTGTTTGTTTGTCTTAATCCACCCACTGTTGGACTCTAGCGTCCAAACACCGAGGAGGAGTCGCCCCCAGAGACCATCTCATACACCACAGCTGATGCAAAAGCATGAGAATTTTATTAATTCTATCATGACAGGGTCCCCCAGCATTCGGGAGGACCTCGAATAGCTGGTACAGTCTACTTTTAAAGGGGCCACAGAAGCAAGGGGGGTTGTTCTTTGACTATTCTGATTGGCTTATTCGAAAGGGCTATTACCAATAATTGACTGGGGAGCTGTTGCCAGATCAGATGAGGTAAGAGGTCATTTTGACCCCATTTCCCAGGGGACTGAACCAAAACATATGTATATGGGTAATTGTTCAGGAACTGAGTACGTGCGAGTGTAGCTGTTAGGTCCTTGGTTCCCAGGGGAGGAGGGGAAGCACTATGGCACAGAGGCCGAGAGGATTCAGTTGTCAGAAATGGCTTCAGGATTGTCTTAAAGTCTTACATCTCCCTTTTCTTCTTCTCATCCGAACTCATTTCTCTGAACCTGGTCGGTGCCTCTGACCTACTTTCCCCCATCTCTTCTTGACTCCCCTTTAACCCTCTCGCCTTTTTCCAGCTCCCGTCACACTGGCCGCAGCCGAATAGGGCTGGAGGGCGGGAGGGTGTGTGTGTGTGTGCATGTCAGGGTTCTGGTGGGGAGAAACCTTGGATTTTCTCTGTGTGTCTCCTTTAAGTAGAAAATAGCAACAAGTACTGCACCAGCTCTCTTGTTCTGGCTTCTGAATAGAGAGCGGGGAGAAGGGAGCTCTCTTGAGAGACTGCGCATGTTTCGGTCTTCTGTGTCAAAAGGAAGAGCACAGGGAAGGGGGTTGAGGATGCGGTGGTGAAAAGGAAGAAAGAAAGGAAGAAAACAGCCTCATTAAGTGGTATCGGGCTTAAAGTCGGGAGACTATAAGGAAATGAGGAGAGACGTGGGAGAAAGCTGAACTGCCCCGTGTAGATTTTGTTTGCTTGTTTTCTTTTGGTTATCTTTGAACTCACGGGCACTGCTTCCAGAGTGCTAGAACTAAGGGAATGAACCAGTATGCCCAGACTAGCGTGCGCCTTGTTTTCTGGTACCAGCAGCCAGAGCCCGCAGGATGGAGACCCCCACACTGGGTGAGAGCCTCAGTTTGGTGCACTGGGCCGTGGGCCAGTCTACAGACTTTTGAATAGACACTTGGGACTAAACTCACTCGCACAGAACTGGGGAGATCACGATGCGCCCAGATTTTTCCAGGCAGTACTTTGCTGCACCCTACTGGACCAGAGCTAGAGCGACTTGACCTAACAAGACAGAAGCCTGCAGAGCAGCGCCACTCCCCGCTCCCCTCAACCCCCAAGTCATCCACACAGACCTGACAATACCTGACCAAGTTGGTTTGGGGTGTGTGTGTGGGGGGGGGGAGCACAGCCAGAGTGGATCTCCAAAGTGTATTGTTGCAGTCCACCAATACCGTAAATTATGCAGCCGAAATTCCCTTATGTGGTGAAGCCGCATGGATCAGTGCCTCCGGAGTTACAGAGGTGCGGGTTTCGCCGGGGAGAACCTTGTTGATTGTGGTATTTCCCCAGCCAGGTAAGTAGGAGAGCTCTTGGGGACACTTTTAAAGCCTCGTCTATCGTCATGTTCCCTGAAGATCACGACTCTCCCTCCAATCCGAATGTCATTATAGCTTCAGGTCGCTCTGTGCAGGAGACTCCATGACAGTCACGTGATGTCGCACTGTCCAGACAAGCAGACCACGTTTTAGCTGAGGCTCGGGACGCTAAGCTCCTGGACCCTATCATCTGCATACCCTACCTGTGCACCAGCATCGGCGTCCTTCCTCTTCCCAGGCCCTGTCTTAGCCTCTCAGCAGTACCGAAATCCACTGGAGACCCGAACTTTCCATAGGGCCACGCCAGCGGGTTTTCTAGAGAACAGCGGATTTTCAGCTCAGGTTATCGTAACAAAATACCAAAGGCTACACTTTAAACAACTGCAATGGCCGCTTTTACACTAGCTGTGGTTCCTATTCCCAATAGGAAGACCACCCCAGAGAGGGAGCGACAGCTCCCGTGGTTTTCCTCATTTAGGGACACTGAAGGCGCCACAAAACATCCAGTACTTAGAAGCAGCACAAGAAAGAGCCTAGCGAGGGCTTTCCCTACTGTGGTGGGCCAGCTTTTGTGTATTGTTCACTATATGAAAGGGTTGAAATTTCAGCCTGTTAAAAATAACTACCTGTTTCCGCCCGGTTTCGAACCGGGGACCTTTCGCGTGTGAGGCGAACGTGATAACCACTACACTACGGAAACCGCCCATGAGAACAGTTCTTAGAGACTTCATGAAAACGGTGCACATGCTATCTCCATCAGTTTCTAATAGATGAAATCCAAAGGCATTTCAAATTTCTTGTCTGTTTGTTTTTTCAAGGCAGGATTAGGCATTTTAAATTTTAATAGAAGCAGCCCTGCGCACACCAGCAATCCCTCAGACAGGCAGACAGCAGCCTACCAGCAGCTCTGTCTTCAAAGTCTGCCCACGCCGAGGGCGCAGGCCCTGGGGCCGCACACTGTGGGTCGGAATGCTGCGGCTCACCAGGGTTCACGTTCATGGACTGAAAATAGGTGTTATTCTCCGGGTGGACTAGGAAGCTCTCAGAAGCTGTGGAGCCCGGGCATTTGGGTGTGTCGCAGGTTCTGGGCACTTCACTATCTCCTGCTCCTGAGAAGCCGGCGGCTACAGGGTGGTTTATTATTTATTTATTTATTTGTTTATTTGTTTATTCATTTATTCATTCATTCATTCGTTCGTTTTTCACGGCGCCAGCAATCAATAAATGTTCTTGACTCTCGAACTAAGATCGATGCGTCCGTTCCACCCAGAAGCGGTAGGATTCTTCCTCTGGCCCGGCTCTCTCCCCTGACTCCACACTCTCTCCTCTCAAGTCCGAATTTAGCTTTTAGTGCCTCCACCTAGCCACCCACTTGGGTTCCGGTCTCGGTCATTTAGTCAGTGCAACTCAAAACCCAGTACTCAATCAATCACCTTACAAGTTAAGAAATATATTTTAATGCCAAACACCAGGCCAGGTCAAGCCAGGCGTCTGCAGCCTGGATTGTACTGGTTTTAGGATCCCGCCTCCAGGTCACTGGGAGACTTTGGGATCCCTAAGGCCAACTTCAGAACTTAATTGGTCTTGAAGTTCTTTTTCGGATGACAGCTTTAATTTATTCTTTACAAAATTGGAAACACCTTTTGTTTGCTTGTTTTGATTTGCTATTTTGTTGTTTTCCTGTTCAACTGGTTATGACTAAATTGAGAATTTTAACCCAGTACAGTTCACCTTAGAGCAACTGCTACCAGAAGAGGGAAAGAGAAGATTAATCAATGTATCCATCTCGCTCCTGTTTCTCCAATCCTGTTTTCCTCTGTACCCAAAGAAACTTCCTGGTAGCTTTAAATGGAGAAATCTCGAGGGACTTTTCTCTCCTCCCTTCACAGTTTGTCTCCCCACACCCACTTCCACCTAGAGAGGTCTCCTCTTCGGTCCCGTCTAGGTCCTTTGGGGTCCAACAAAGACAAAGCTGGAAGGGAGGTGGGCCCGGAGATCACAGACTCCAGAGGCTCCCCCTTCAACACCTGGCCCTTCATGTTCCGTAGACTTGGTGAGCTTGCGGGCTGAAACGGCAGCTGTATGCAGTTCTGCTCCAGAGAGAAGCCGCTTGGATGGACCTCTGTCCTTCCTCTTGCTGGTTCTAGGGAACAGAGCCAGAATTTCAAAAAAAAAAAACACCAATTCAACCGCTTCCGAGGTCAATTTAGACTCCAGTTAAAGCTTTTGCTCAAAGTTAGAGTTCACGAACGAAGGGATTGTGGGGACAAAGATCTACACACTTGATGGAAAATGCCCCGAGGACAACAGCAGCAGCGCCTTAGATTCTCACAGAAACTCGAGGAGAATGGGCGCCCAGGACTGCAAGAGCGCTGGGTGCATCGTGGAGAGAGGGAAGCTTGGATCAGTTGAGGGCCCTGGAGCCAAACATTGATGCAGCTTTCTATCCTGGCTGTCTCAGTTCCTGCATCCTTCAGATTCCTTTAAGATGTGGGGGATCTTAGGTCTCCAAGGTCCACCCTTCTCACCCTGGTTAATGCCCCGGTCCCCCACCCTTAGTGTAGCTTCCATACCATGACCTTGCAGAGGCAGGCACATCTTCAGGTCAGTTGTGAGGTGTGTCCCAGACAAGACAACACCCTCTGCCTCTTGTGGACACTCCCGATATAATACTGTATTGCTGTGTGTCTCGTTGGTCTGACTTTGAGGTACTCCCTGAGTCTTAGCTAGGACCTATTCATTATTTTGGGCACCATTATTTAGGCTTATTGTTTATTCTTAGTTGTCAAGTAATGAATAATACATCACAATGACAATGAGATGTTTACATAGTGCCGAGTATCTTTGTTTGAAAAGAAGGGCTTCCGTGTTTGCCTCATAACCTGCGTGTTTACACAATGCCTGTCACAGAAAACATTTCATAAATATTTATATATATTTGTTGAAAAACAAGCATTAATTTAATGGACTTTCCCTAGAGATAGAAATAAAAGCCATCTCATAGCTGGGTGTGCTGGTGTTTCTCTTCTGCATCAGGAGTTCAAGTCCAGTTTCTGTGGGAGGTGGGGGTACAATCCTGGATAAATCCTGATTTTGCACTTACGAACTACACAGTAGTTGGCAATTTACTCAAGCTGCTTATATTCTGAAATACTTATCAATGAAGCCTCAGTTACAGAACTAAATGAACAGACTTTGTGATTGGTGAATTTGCTTCAAGAATTTAATAAAAATATATCATTCAATACATGTGAGTCTCTACCCCCATTCCCACCCATCTCTGAGGGGTGAGCGTCCTCACAGCATGCAGAATGCTCACTAGAAACTGAAGAAGTTCTTAGGAATACACACGCTACACAAACCTCCCTGCTAGTTTACAGGAAGATATGGAGTGAGGTTCTGAGTGATAGGAAAACAATGAGATCAGTGAATGAAGACCAAGGAAGTTTGAACAGGGCAAAAAGATTAATTTTTAAATTCCTACACTTAAGATAAAGGGTATAGGGAATGATTCTTTGGAAGTCATGGGATAATTTTTATAATTTGAAACTTTTAAGAATCAGAAAGGTAAACTGGGCAGTGGTGGCACACACCTTTAATCCCAGCCTCGGGAGGCAGAGGCAGGCAAATCTCTGTGAGTTCGAGACCAGCCTGGTCTACAAGAGCTAGTTCCAGGACAGGCACCAAAAGCTACAGAGAAACCCTGTCTTGAAAAACCAAAAGAAAGAAAGAAGGAAAGAAAGAAAGAAAGAAAGAAAGAAAGAAAGAAAGAAAGGAAGGAAGGAAGGAAAGAAGGAAGAATCAGATAGAAAAAGTTTGAGGTGCCAGCACTCAACTCCCACGTCACTGAGAGAGATGTTAACAGGCATCTCAACTCCAGACGCTCCTGGCTCTGCCTCCATCAGCAAATCCTACTGGCCTGCGCCAGCAGATAGGCCATACATAGAGGCTGAAAGAAACAGAGGACTCTGGGAGCACTGAAGTCAAGTGTAAAATATTACCAAATATCTGTGTTGCTAACATGGAAATAAAAATAGCATTACCATGGGAGAAAAAAACCAGAAACCAAACCCTGTTCTCCACGGAGACCTATGTTGATTCTCCTTGTGGGCCTCCGTCATCAACCTGTTTTAGGATCTGTGTACCCTTCTGCTGATACTGCACAGTATTTATATGGAAAAATAAAGCTTATTTCTCCCTTTTCAAGGTTTGCTCAGCCTGCTTCCTTACGTTTTGGGGCTACCTGCCCAGAGGTGGCACCACCCCACACCAATACGTATTTTCTCAAGTCTTCTTCAGACAACTCTAGTTTATGTCACATTGACATAAAATTAGCAAGCTAGCACAATTTTCATGTACTCAACTTGTCTTGCTGGTAAAGTTGTTGAAATATGGTTTACAAAGAGTAAAACTCCTTTCTAAGACTTAATTTTTTTTTTTTTTTTTTTTTTTGGTTTTTCGAGACAGGGTTTCTCTGTGGCTTTGGAGCCTGTCCTGGAACTAGCTGTGTAGACCAGGCTGGTCTCGAACTCACAGAGATCCGCCTGCCTCTGCCTCCCAAATGCTGGGATTAAAGGCGTGCGCCACCACCGCCCAGCTAAGACTTAATTTTCTTGACCGTTGGGGACAACCTTAACAAAATCTTGAGTTCTTGGATATTTCAATATACATACAGAGCCTAACTATTCAGAGACTAAGAAACAGGATCCTACTTAAGACTTTTGACCTTCAGTACTTATTTCAAACTGTTTCGTAGTAGGAAAAAAAACCCAGTAGCCCCCGTTATGTGTATATGAAAGACCAATCTGTCATTCTTCACCAGAAATGCCAGGGGAGAGCGCGAACGCAGTCCCCCACTAACAAAAATTATGCAGTCGAGTTTCCCGCATTTGGGGAAATCGCAGGGGTCAACACACCCGAAGTGCAATGGGTGGGCCTCTCCCTGGGAAAACCACCTACGTTATCATGGTATCTCCCCTGCCAGGTAAGTATGTTTTTCTCCTTCGCAACCCCCACTCAGCCCCACCGACCCTGCACTCTTAACACACGGTCACTTAACCATGCCTGCTCCACGGTCTCCCCGGACACGCACCCAATTCTTGCGCCCTAACGCCACCCACGGACCCGCGCTTCCTTCTTTCCAAGCCACTAGAGATCCTAGAAATCGTTGGCGTTTCCGCAGCCGCTGCGGACCCGGCAGCCCCTGAGCGACCCTCATCTGTATAGACCACGCCCCCAACCGGCACCCAAGGGTGACATCACACCCCTCACCCTCGACCAGTTGGCTTAGTAAACTCTCTTGCTCGCGGAGGAGAGCTGGATGGAGTGTTGCAGGACCAGAAACAAATCATCTTGAATTTTCTCCAATCCCCAAATAGCCGATGGTTGCTCACAGCCGTGTACTAACAGCCTTGTCGCTGGTTTCGGTGTGTACCGGCAGACCCCTATCTTCTGCCAATACGAAGTTAGAGAAGCCAGGCAGCAAGAGGGCCAGCCCTACAGCAGAGGTCTCCAGCTTCGCTGGAACCTGCCTACCTCATGTCTCCACCACTGCATTTTACAATCAAGGCTCTTGATGTATGGTTTTCTCTGTTCTCTTCTACAGAAACACCATGAGACTGACACTAAGACGGGACATGGGGTGACCCGAGTCTGTGTTCCTGGTCCCCCTCAGGCTCCTGCATGTGTGTTGTGCACACACATATATCCAGGCACAAACACACATACACAAAAAGTACTCTTTTCTGTTTTGTGTATGTGGGGGAGGGACAGGTGTGTGAGAGCCAGGACTTGCATGTGGAGGCCAGCGGACAGTTTGTGGCAGTCGGATCTCTTTCTGCTGTGCCTGCTCCGTGGATCAAGCTCTTGGATGATCAGGCCTGATGGCGAGTGGCCTTGCCTTTCTGCCATCTTCAGACACCTTAAAATCACTGTTTCTCTGTCTCTCTCTGAAGCAGGATCCCTCAAAATAGCCCTGGCTTTGCTGGAGCTCGACATGTTGATCAGGATAGTCTCGAACTCACAAAGAAACCCTGTGTTGAAAAACCAAGGACAGCCAGAGCTACACAGAGAAGTCCTGTCTTGAAAAACCAAGAAAGGGGAAAAAATTGTAGATGGGTTTTATTGTGACAGTTAGGCTTTTATTTGAGACAAGATCTTGTTCTGTAGCCCAGGTTGTCCCTGGACTTTCAGTTTTCCTGCTTCAGACTCCTAAGCGTGGGGATAATAGGTAAGGCTCAGGTTCCAGGTGTGCACCATTAACTCTAGCCCTTGTCAAGTTCCGCAAAGAAGCCAGGCATGGTGGCAGGAGGACCATGGATTTGAGGCTGCCTGCATCCCACAGTGAGATGGTCTTTTTTTTTTTCTCCTAGGATTGGGGTGGTAGGGTACTTGCCTGTTATCCCGTTGTGTACTTGCTCTGGGTTTGATCTCCAGCATAGGAAGAAAGAAACTGCTTTGTAGTTTAGAAATTAGAACAGCCAGGAAGCCGTGTCCATGGTCTGGGTGGCTGTGTCCATGGTCCG
>NC_022022.1:2147164-2158249 GCF_000317375.1 Microtus ochrogaster
CCATGGTCCGGGTGGCTGTGACCATGGTCCGGGTGGCTGTGACCATGGTCTGGGTGGCTGTGTCCAAGAGCCATAGAGCTTGGGTCTTAAGTGTCCCCCTAAGGGCTGTGTTATAAAGCCCCAGTCTCAGATACTTGAGGGTCTGTGCCCATTGGATCCCGTGACAGACCACATGTTTATTTACTGCCAGACAATGACAGAATCTCTTTCTGCCTTCCTCCGACCCAGTTAAACAACTGTAAGAGTATTCTAACACTCGAGCCCTTCCTTCATGGCTCTGCTGGAGGCCAGGGACACCCGTATGGGCATTCCTGTTCTTCAGGGAAAAGATGGTGACCGAAGAGCATTCGTATTATAGACATATACTGACACCTGCTGGGCATATAGAATTGTTATCCAGTGTTAGCTAAAATGTGAACCATTTCAACACAGTAGAGTCAAATACCAGGAGTACCAAACTCGAAACATAACAAATACCTCAGAACAAATCAACTGCCGATAAAAAACAACCCATAGATGCATTAGCTGCTGGGTGTCACCTGACGGAGAATGGAACCGTGCTGGCCACTGCTCAGCAGAGAGCATTCCTGACGCTCGGTTCACAAAATCAAACCAGAAGTCCACATGCACACCACTGATGGGAGAAGAAGAACCGACAGCGTACAATAGAGAGAAAAAGTTGTTACTGGGTGGTGGTGGCGGCGCCTGCCTTGAATCCCAGCACTCAGGAAGTAGAGGCAGGCAGATCCGACTTCAAGGCCAGCCTGGTCTACAGAGCGAGTTCCAGGACAGCCGGAGCTACACAGAGAAACCCTGTCTTGAAAAACTAAAACCAAACAAACAAAAATCAAAACCAAAAACAAACCAAAAAGAGCTGCAGTCTACGGATAAAGGAATGAGTTCTGTGGAGCTGTTTCTGTACCCATGTCCAAAGGTGTGGGATTCTATCGACTATCATATGCCTCAGTTTATACAGAACAAGCACTCCCTCTAATCAAGAGATAACAGAGACAGCATCAGAGTCAATTTTATGTGCCAACCTAGTTAGATCACAGAACATAGATAATTGGTTCAACAAGATGTTGGATGTTTTGGCAAAGGCATATTTACTTTTTTTAAAAAAGGCATTGCCTCTCTACATAGTCCTTGCTGTTCTGAACTCACTGTGTAGACTAGGCAAAAGTATTTTTTTTGTTGTTGTTGCTTTATTTTCTTTCTTGAGACAAAGTTTCTCTGTGTAGCTTTGGAGCCTGTCCTGGAACTCGCTCTGTAGACCAGGCTGGCCTCAAACTCACAGAGATCCACCTGCCTCTGCCTCCTGAGTGTTGGGACTAAAGGTGTGTGCCACCACTGCCCAGTGCAAAGGTATATTTTAAGTGAGATCAATTTTTAAATCAGTAAATGTTGAATGAAACAGAATGTGAGCGGTTTCATCTGCAGCTGGGATTTTCTTTGGGCTGCCAACCAGCTCCCAAATAAAGACATGGAGGCTTATTGTTAATTATAAATTATTGTTAATTACAAATGCTCGGCTGAGCTTATACTTGTCCCACTGACTCTTTTAACTTAATTTAATCTGTTTCTCTTTATCTACATTTTGCCTTGGGGCTTTTTACTTTCTTTCATTCTGTATGTCCTACTTTCTTGCTTCCTCCACGTCTGTCTGTCTGGCCCCTGACATCTCTTTTTCTTTGTTCCTTGGGCCTAAATTTCTTCTACTACTTACTCTCCCTGCCTGGAAGTCCCGCCTATACCTCCTCCCTCACTATTGACTGTTCAGCTTTTTATTAGACCAATCAGGTGCCTAGGCAGGAGAGATAAAGCAGCAACACATCTTTAACTAATTAAACAAATATTCCACAACATTTATCCAATCACTTGAAGGCCTTAATTAAAATGGCTGTCCTTCCCAAAGAGGGAATCAGTTATATATATTCATTTCATAACATACTTATATAATTCTAACATTACATTACTAGTCCTAGAAGACACACTTAAACCAAAACTCTTCCAGAACTCATTTGCCAGGTCACACGGCCAATTTTGGATTTGCCCAGCCTCCACAGTTACGTGAGCCAATATCTTAAAATAAATATTGATTGATGAATAGACAGATAGAAGTTGGTTCTGTTCCCTTGGAAAACTTTGAATAACAGAGCATGTTTTACTGATTCTCTCTTGTCATCGACAGAAGAGAGAGAGAGGAAGCACAAACATCAGGGGTCAGTGACACAGTTCTCCTTTTGGGTAAAATGGCTGAGTATAAACTACTCAAGGAGCCACTCTGGGCGTTCACCCTGGCTGACCAGGTCACTAGAAGATGACAATTATACAAAGTACCTTGAAGATGTAGCTGATGGGCAGACAGAGAGATACCCTACTTAGCCTTTGCTGTGTGTTGCGCCTTCCTCCTACCTCCGAGGAGAGCGACATTCTCACAGAATGCCATTCCTAGTCGGAGTATGCTGTAATCTCTGTGGCACAGCATTTGTAAGTCTAGGGCTCAGCCTCCTAGAAACACTTGGATGACTAGCAAATGATATTTGTATGAGAATGGCTGGGCTAGCACTGTGTGTGAGCATAAAATCATGGAAATAGCCCAATTTTAAAAGTCCTCTGTGTAGGAATAGATACTGGCACAACAGAGGAAGAAGAGGCACAGTTATTAGACTTTTAAAAAGGGCTTGTGTATGTGTGCATAGACACCTAGAGAGGCAGACGCTGGTGGATTTTCCTGCTGATAATGTGATGTCTGGCACAGTTGTGGGGAACTGAACTCGGGGCCTCTGTAGGAGCAACACCTGCCCTATCCATTCATCTATAACTCAGATCTTCCAACAACTCCTTTCAGGTGCTGGGGATCAACCCAGGGCTCAGGAATATCAGGCAAACATGATAATGATAAACTTTGCCCTTCCTGGCAGCATTATGGGATGGAGCAATTACTAAAGCCATCTTGTCCTGTAAATAATGCAGTGTGTATTATTATATTAACATTACAGTTGACAGAGAAACAAAACCAAAATATTGGTACAGAACATTTCCTCTTGCCCAAGACCACACAGAAAGGGGCTTATTTGGGGGTGGGGCGACCTGCTCAGTTAACAGCGGACCTAATCAAGTTTCCTAGAGGTCAAGTAAGTAGTTTTGTAAGGAAGTCCATCCTGTTGCAGACTTTAACATAAAAGTCACAGGACGTCCCTGGGTGGGCTTGAACCACCAACCTTTCGGTTAACAGCCGAACGCGCTAACCGATTGCGCCACAGAGACACAGCTACTTCTTGCATTACATCCTGATGGAGAGTGCCCACTAACCTATAGCGCACAGCTATTGCAAAATTCCTGGGTTAAGTCCAGCGCCTTGAAGACCTGGAGTGTTTGGAACGGCGAATTCTTGTCGTTTGAAGCCTGCTGAAGCCTGCGTTTTGATCCTGAACAGCCGCCGAATCGCTCCCTCTCCTTAGCGTTCCCAAACTCAGAAATCCCGTCCCGCCCTGCGACAAGTCTGCCATCCGGGTCTGCCCAGGCGGGACCTGCGTGAAGCTAACACCCTGGGAGCTCCAGTAGAACTTGTTGGACCGGTCCTCTCTTTTCTTTTCTTTTTTTAAATAGTTCTTAGTTGAGATAATGAAGTTTCATCATTTTCCCCTTGCCTTTCCTCCCCCGCCAAACCCTCCGTACTCTATTTCAAACTCACGCTCTCTTTTCCCATTGTTGTTACATATACATAGTCACTGTATTGCATAGGTCTATGTTTCTAAACACATAAATGCAGTCTGCTCGTTTCTGTATACTGTTAGTCGTATGTATGTTTTCAGGCTGAGCATTTGGTACTGGATCGCCAATCGGTGTGCTCTTCCCTGGGAAAGGACCCATTCCTTAGCATTCATTCCTTAGCTGCAGGTAGTAAGCCCTTTGTGCAGGACTGAGGCTTTCCGGCGCTCTTCAACATGCTTAGGCACTCACGTTGGTGAGACACCACTAGGAGACAGTCTCACAGCAAACTCCCGGGCACTCCGGGTCTTACAGTCTTTCCAGTGTGTCTTCTGCAGTGATCCCTGAGATCACTTAGGTCTGAGAGTGTTTTGTGGCTGTGTGCCCTGGGACTGGACTCCACAACTACATTTTGATTGGTTGTGCTTTTCTGGAATGGTCTCCAGCATTTTTTTATTACTATTTAAATTTTTTTGAAATTAGAATTACATCATTTCCTCCTTCCCTTTCCCCCCAAACTCTCCTATGGACCCCTTCTTGCTCGCTTTCAAATGCATGGCCTCTTTTCGCGTTAATTCCATCTGTGGGTGTATAAACATATATGTTCCTAAATACAACCACTCGGTCTGTGTACTTACTTGCTTGTATGTTTTCAGGGCTGACCATTTGGTATTAGGGAACCGACGGCTGCTCTCTTCCCTGGGAAATACTATTTCTCCTGCCCCCAGCATTCCTCCGTCACCTGCAGTTCTCTGTGTAAGGCTGAGGCCTCATAGACTTTCTCCCATCCATCCTAGCCTGGTGTTAGCATATTGTTGCTGTCTTTGGTTGGTTCACGCTGAGGCAGACCTGAGACTTCATGTCACTTCTGACATTACCAGGCGACACAATCTCACAGCAAACTCCCTGATCCCCTGGCTCTTCAAGTATTTCTGCCCCTCTTCCGAAAAGTTTCCCGAGCCTTAGGGGTTGGAGAGTTTTATAGATGTATCTACTGGGACTGGGCTCCACAATTCTGTATTTTGATTGGTTGTGATTTTCTATTTCAAAGAGAAAATTTCTTGAAAGGAGAGAACTACACTTATCTGCAGTTGTTATCATTGTTGTTGTTTTCAAGACAAGGTTTCTCTGTAGCTTTGGTGCCTGTCCTGGAACTAGCTCTTGTAGACCAGACTGGCCTCAAACTCACAGAGATCCGCCTGCCTCTGCCTCCCGAGTGCTGGGATTGAAGGCGTGCGCCACCACCGCCCGGCTTTATCTGCAGTTATAAGGACAAATTAGGGATAATGCTGGTTTAGCAAAGGGGGGGTTGTAGATTCTCCTCCAATATCTGTGATCTCACTGGTCCTAGTAGCTGGCTAGGCCTCTAGGTGTGATTCCCTCAGGTCCAATTAGAAAGCTGTTGATTGCTGTGTATGCCTGTTTGCAATGCTGGTCATTGTTGTGGTTTGTAGCTGGGTAGGACTGTTGGTTATTTTCCTCCTGCGGAAGCTTGTGTGGTGCCTTCTGGTATCATGGAAACAACTCCTTAGGGAGAGGGCTCTCGGGTTAGTTCCAGTTCAGGGTCCTCTGGGCCCTGTGTCTGAAGTACACAGTATCTTCAGCTGTGGGGACTTTCCTTCTACCTCCGGGGGACAACCAAGAACAATTGCAATCGCCTGTGATGTTTTGAGAGGGATGACTCTAAACAACAACTCAAAAGAGGGCTTCTCATAGCTAGTGGTTTGTTTTCTTATTTTGTTAGGAGGTCTCTGACTCTTGGAGGGATCATTGTCAGACCAGATGGGAAAAATTTCACTTGAACCACATACACATACAGACACACACAGACACATAAACAGAAGACACATACAGACACAAACACATAAACAGAAGACATATACAGACACAAACACACACACAAAGGCAGACAGACACACACACCAGAAGCCAGAAGACACACACACAGAGGAGAGGGTTTTTTTTTGTTTTATTTTGTTTTGTCTTGGGGTAGCTAGTTAATGATATGTTTTGTTTGTTTGTTTTTGTTTTTTCGAGACAGGGTTTCTCTGTAGCTTTTGGTGCCTGTCCTGGAACTAGCTCTTGTAGACCAGGCTGGCCTCGAACTCCCAAAGATCTGCCTGCCTCTGCCTCCCAAGTGCTGGGATTAAAGGAGTGCGCCACCACTGCCCGGCTAGTTAATGATTTCTTAAGACCTTTTGATACTCCCTTCCTGGTGTTCTGCTTCCTCTTTCCTTCTGAGTTTATCTCCCTCCTGCTCCCTAGTTACCATCTCTTGCATTTTCTGTTCCCCCGCATCATTGTGTCCTGCTATTCCCTCTCTCTTGCTCCTCCATCCCCCAACCCTGGCAATGGTCCCTTTGCCTCCCTGGTTTCTGCAGTTACTCCAGGATTTTACTCACATCTGAGGATTTGGGGTTGTGAGTCTCAGAAGAGAGAGAACACACAACTTTTGTCTTTCTGGATCTGGGTTGCCTCATTCTATAGGCTCTTTTGAAGTTTGATCTACCTGCGAAGTTCATGGTTCCATGTTTCTTTACAGCGGAGTTTTATTCCATCATGCGTATGCAGCACATTGTCATTTTCCATCCATTGGTCGAAGGATACTGAGGTTGTTTCCATTTCCTGGGTGTTGGGAGTAGAGAGAGCACTGAGGACCATGCTGAGGCGGCTGTAAAGGAGGATGCCAAGTCCTTTGGAAATATGTTAAGGGGGAGACAGCTCGGCCCTATGATATGGTAGACTTATTTTTAACTGTTTGAGAATCTCTACCCCGGTTTCAGAGTGGTTAGACCAGTTCAATATCTCATTAACGTTGAACTTTTCTCGCATCCTCTTCAGCATCTTTTTTTTTTTTTAAATCTTTGTCATTCTTACCGGGATAAGATGAAATTTCAAAGTTGTTTCGACTTGCACTTCTCTAATTTCTCAGGATTATTAATATTTTAAGATGTTTCTTAGCTGCCTTCTCCTCCTCCTCCTCCTCCTTCTCTTTCTTCTTCAAACTCTCTCTTCAAGTCCAGGCCTACTTTTTTTTTTTTTTCGAGACAGGGTTTCTCTGTGGCTTTGGAGCCTGTCCTGGAACTAGCTCTGTAGACCAGGCTGGTCTCGAACTCACAGAGATCAGCCTGCCTCTGCCTCCCGAGTGCTGGGATTAAAGGCGTGTGCCACCACCGCCCGGCCAGGCCTACTTTTTTTTTTTCAAAGATTTATTTATATATTTATTATGTATATAACATCCTGCCTCCATGTATTCCTGCACGCCAGAAGAGGGCACCAGATCTCATTACAGATGGTTGTGAGCCACCATGTGGTTGCTGGGAATTGAACTCAGGACCTCTGGAAGAGCCACTGAGCCATCTCTCCAGCCCCCAGGCCTACTTTTTTTATATAGCTTTCTCTCTCTCTGTCTTGCTGGTCTATATCTGGTAGAGGTTCTCTCCTCTTCTGTAGACTTCCTCTTCACCAGATTGATTGTCTCTTTTTCTGTGCAGAAGCTTTTTAGCTTCATGAAGCTCCACTTGTCAGTTGTTGGCTTTAATTCTTGGGCAGCTGGAGTGCTATCCAGAAAGTCCTTTCCTACAGCTGTATCACGTAGGTACTGCCTGTGTGTTGTTGGTTTTTTTTCCCTAGCAATATTAGTGTTTCAGGTTCCATGTTTAGGTCTTTGTTCATTTAGAGTTAGTTTTGATGAAAGGTGGCAGACAGAGGTCTAATTCTATTCTCCTGCATTTGGTGTGAACGATCAGGGTCAAGGGGAGCACAGATACACATTGGTGAGCAGCCAGGGATTCAGCTTCTCTGGGGAGGGGAGTATCCGCTCATGTCTGCTGTTCCCTTACTGGACAAAGATCAGCTTTTTATATGGTACTAATGGAACCTTTTCTCAGAAGACAAATGTGAAGATCATGATACCTACCAAGGAAGCACTTTTGGAGTGTGAGGACAAAGCATCCTCTTGTTTTCAAAGGCCGTCTAGCAAGTGCATTGTCCTGCCTGATGTCAGTTCAGAAATCTGCAGGGTGGACATGCAGTTTCCCCAGCACCATTTGTTGGCGTTCTTTTCCCCAGCATATGGCTTTGGCATCACTGTCAAGCATTAGACGGCTGAAGTCACTAGTAGTCATGTTTGGATCTTGACTTTTTCCCACTGGTCCACACGGCTGGTTTTGTGCCGCTTCCACACTGTCTTTCTTACCATGGCTCTGCCATATTTCTAAGATCTGGAATGGTAATCTCTCCAGAACTGCTCTTTTTGCTCAGGATTGTTCTATGAGTCCATCCTCTTAAGAAATTAAATGTACAAATGGACAATGTTCAGACTATTTATAACAACAGAACTCTGACTGCTGAGGTGTCTGAGTTGTATAGATGGAGGCTTGCTTGCCTCGGTGGGTGGCTGCAGGTCATGGGGCAGAGGTTCTTGTTTTTTATTTGGCAGAGTCTGACTATGTACGTGAGGCTGGTTCGGAACTTACTATGTAGATCAGGCTGGTCTTAAAGTCAGAGGTTGGTGAGAGTTATAGCAGGTGACAACTAGTGTTCAGATATCAACCCACCAAGGAATGATTCTCTGATGGAGGAGAATCCTGTCCAGGCAGGGCCTACTGGACCACGGACTCTGGAAAGTGTTGTTCCTGCAATTACACATTTGCTAAAGCAGCTATGGTGTCTCCCTAATACCTGCACCGTAGTGTGCAATTTTATATGATATGTATCTGTAATCTTGTGATTGCATCTCAATTTTATGGGCACAGATATCCAGAAAGTTTTCAGGAAGATGACTTCTCATTAAGTTGTATAATTTTGATACATAGAAAATATATTAGGATTTACTTCATAACTAGATCTATTGTCCCACAAGGACTGTAAGACATTTAAAAGCATGTTTTGTTCCCTTTACTTAGACTAACACAAGAAAACAGCAATTTCTCCCTAATCTAAGAAGAGCTACACACAATCAGCTCATTTTTACCTCAGAGCAAGTTCAAACTAGACTGAATGCTTCTGTAAATGGATCATAAGTTTAAAACTTTACAGATATGCACAAGGAGTTGCAGATATCTAACCAAAGTTATTAACACAAAGCAACCTAAAAAATCATGCTAATTCTTCACTTGCCAAGTCTGGTTGATAAAAATCTGTCTCTCGGCTTGTCTCACTGAGCAATATGGCCTCAGCCTCTGATCAGTCTAACACCAGAAACCTTGAAACCTCACGTTGCCATGGTAAATGGCTCTGCCCTTATCGTTTACCGAGGGAGCGCACCGTGACCAGTGAGATACAACTTGTCATTTTTTTCCTTGTTGCCTCAAGCCTCCTGTAAAAAGTCTACTTAAGCTAGGTGAACAAGGAATCAGGGGAAAATCAGAACCAATGATTTAGGACAGAGAAAACCGGAACTAAAGAGAATCAGGGACAATTAGAGCAAGGGAATTAGAGCCGCAGAATAATAGAATGACCTCAGCTCCTGTGTGAGGTTATTACAGAAATCTTTCAATCCTCCCTCCTGAGACGCCTTCTCTGAGTCACCCTGGGTAGAAGCTTGGGAGCTGGATCTTCAGACTCTAAAGATCCGCCTGTACCTGATCCCCAGTACTGATTAAAAGGGTGTGCTCCCTGCCCTTTTCTTTCTAGTTTAGACAGGGGTTCTCTCTATAATTGAAGCTAGACTCGAGCTTTCAATCCCTCTCTATTGGGGACCTCTGAGTGCCAGCCTCACTTTCCTCCCTTCAGGGTTCAGAAGACTCACAGCGAGCGCGGGACTTAGATCTGAGGGCGGAATGAACTCCCCCTCCGTCCTTCTTGCAGCAGTTTCTTTCTTCTTCCCTGCTGATCTCCTCCCCTTCTGTTCTCCTCTGCTTCTGTAAAGTTTCCAGTTCATACACACACACACACAAACAAAGGCAATTCTCTGAGCTTGGACGACCCTTTATCTTCAAAGGTCCCAAATGTGATCTATATGAAAGACTCCTTTCCTGACTGCACGTCCTGCCAAGTGGAAGTAGCTTCTATCGTAGCTCAGGGGATGAAGAGGAGATTAGACTTGGGAACCAAAGTTATTGACTACGTGACTTAATTTCTCACTGGAGGTCTCAAGTTCAGGTGCTGCCCAGCTGTGACCATCTGCCCAGGAAGTCAGGCCTGGGAGGCAAGATTTCAGCTCAGCAGCCTTTGGGGGCATCTGATTTCCGGGGAGGCTAACTATGGCTTCCCGGTGCCTTTGTTTGAGGACACACTGTGGGACTCCCACCCTTTGTACCTCCTCCATCTCTCCCCAGCCTGCTTTCTTACCACCAGAGCCACCTGTCCAGGGGTGACATTGCTCACAGCAATCTGATCTCCCCACCTCAATCATTAATCCAGAAACATCCACAGACTTGCCTATTGGTCAATCTGATGGAGGCATTGTCTCAACAGGGGCTCCCTCTTCCTAGATGACTTTAGCTGGTGAAAAGTTGACAAGAACTGACCAGTAAAGCTCTCCCGAGTTAGTCTCCTGGAAGCCTGCTCCCCATGCAGAGCAAAGTGTTAGAAGCAAACAAACACCAACCAACCAACCAAGAAGCTATGCAGCACGTGACAGCCTCTATTCAGAGATTTCCAAACAAGTTCAAACAAAAGAAAACAAAAAAGCCAAACCTCAAAACAATAACAAAACTCTGATATTTTCAGCACAGTATGGCCATTAAAAACTCGCTATCAGCCGGGCGATGGTGGCACACCCTGTCTCGAAAAACCAAAAAAAAAGAAAAAAAAAGAAAACAACAACAACAACAAAAAAAAAAAACTCACTATCAATCTGTTAGCAAAACCCACAAAGGCATACTAGCAGAAGAAAGAAACTTGAATGCAAAGAAGTACATACATTATTTTATTTTATTTTGTTTTATTGAGACAGTTTTTTTTTCTGTGTAACAGCTCTGGCTATCCTGCAACTCACTTACTTTGTAGACCAGGCTGGCCTCCGACTCACAGAGACACCTATCTCTGCCTCCTAGGTGCTGGGATTAAAGGCATGTGCCACCGCCGCCAGCTGTAATACATTATTAAAAAGAGAAATATTGAGCCTTGAGTTGGAAGACAGCCTGGACTACTGAGTGATTTCTGGGACAGCCAAGCATACACAGAAAGAAACCCTGTCTTGAAAAATAAAAACAGGGAGAGAGAGAGAGAGAGAGAGAGAGAGAGAGAGAGAGAGAGAGAGAGAGATTGACTGGACATCATGGAATGCCAACACTTGGGAAGTGGAGAATGAGTTCACTGCTAGCCTGTGTCTAAATAAATAAATAGAAGAATTATTGTATAAACCCCCCTTTAAAAAAATCTTAGATTATGCTATTGAAAGACCCCCAGTGTGGGGAGACTCTC